>NC_089255.1:44825750-45125750 GCF_963930625.1 Muntiacus reevesi | reverse complement strand
TCTGTGTGCAATGCAAGAGACCCAGGTTCGATCCCTGAGTCAGGAAGACCCCCTGGAGATGGAAATGGCAACCACTCCAGTATTGTTTTATTGTTGAGTTGTATGAGTTGTTTGTATGTTTTGGGAATTAAGCCCTTGTCAGTCACATCGTTTACGAACATCTTCTCCCAGTCCATAAGTTGTCTTTTCATTTTGTTTATGATTTCCTTTGTTACGCATGAACTTTTAAGTTCAGTCAGGTCCCATTTGTTTATTTTTGAGTTTATTTCTTTTGCCTTCTGAGATTGATCTAGGAAAGTGTTGCTGCAGTTTATGTTAGAGAATGTTTGCCTTGTTCTCTTCTAGGAGTTTTATGGTGTCATGTCTTATATTTAAGTCTTTAAGCCATTTTGAGTTTGTTTCTGTGTATGGTATGAAAGAGTATTCTAACTTCGTTGATTTACATGCAGCTGTCCAGCTTTCCAAACACCACTTGCTAAAGAGACTGTCTTTTTTCCATTGTATATTTTTGCCTTCTTTGTTGAAGATTGATTGACTGTGAGTGTGTGGGTTTATTTCTGGGTTCTTTATTCTATTTAATTGGGTAATCTTTAGCATCCTTTCCAACTTTAAAATTCTGTGAATGTAAGATTCTGTGAGCCAGAATTTTTAAAACCAAGACTAGATTTTAAGATAAACTCCTTACAACTTTGGCCTCTGCTGATCAGGGGAACCAGGAATGAACGGAAATAAAAGTAGAGTGTGCATGCAGAGCGTGAAAGCCAGAGCTGGTCTTGATGACCTGTGGTATGTTCTCGATGTATCCACAGAGTTTCCAGAGAAGGCTGTGAAGTGCCCTGAGGGCAGAGTGAGAGAAATGCTTTCCTTGCTGCCTGCTATGTAATTATTGTCACATCTGCATGGTGGTGGTCATAGAGGTAACAGGAAATCTTCCTGAAAGGAGGGCAGGGCTTCTACAAGCACAATCTCTCAGCTTGATGGTTTTGTGGAGAAGTAAGACTCGTTCGTCGGAAGGACTGATGCTGAAGCTGAAACTCCAGTACTTTGGCCACTTCATGTGAAGAGTTGACTTATTGGAAAAAACCCTGATGCTGGGAGGGATTTGGGGCAGGAGGAGAAGGGGACGACAGAGGATGAGATGGCTGGATGGCATCACTGACTCGATGGGCATGAGTTTGAGTAGACTTCGGGAGTTGGTTGGTGATGGACAGGGAGCGACTGAACTGAACTGAAGACTTGTTCATGAATCTTATCCTCCTCCAGCCAGAGGACATGGTAGAGCTGATAATTTTTTGGGCCTCATGGAATAGTATAGTTTAATGTTGAGAGTGGCATCTGTCATTCAGCCCTGGTTTCCAGTCTTGCTACGTACTAGCTGTGTAACTTTGGGGAACTTATTTTGCTTCTCGGGGCCTTGGTTTTATTACTGGAGAGTAAGTAGGGATGATGTCTATCCTGCGGGGTGTAGAACCGATGAGACACAAGAGTGCACACGAACCACCAGGCACACAGCAGGTAGTCAATACACAGTAACTGAAAGTGCCCCAACCTCCAGACTTTCTGTCACCTGGGCAGTTTGAGAACTACCTTCACCATTTATCCCATGATTTACCCAGCTGGCCTCACTGCAGGCAAAACCAGGCATTTCCCTCCAGAAACCAAAGACATCTGCTCAAGGGAGAAGCGAGGAACCTTAAAAACCAAGACTCTTGGATCTTGCTCTGGCTGTTTCCACCACCCTTTGGACAAAATCATGGGACGCTGCCCCCTGTCTTTGAGGGCAGAGGCACTCAATACAGCCACTCCAAAAAATGCACTACAAGAACATAAACCCAAAGCTTCATTGTAATTCCCAAACACAAATTATTCAAATGTGGGCCAGGCTCCAGCCCAGCATGGAAGGGCATGACTGGGGGGCACCCATGTGGTCTTCTAGAAGCCTCTGCCTGACAGCACAACATGTGGTCAAGATGACAAGTCTCTGGTTAACCCCAGATTACACGCATAATGTGCTTATTATACGTATAAGTGTACTGTTGATGTTTTGAGCAGGCAACTTCAACATCATTTTGGTGTATCACTGTCATTAAGGAGCGTTTTTAAAAGTAAGAGCCTTTGTACTTGGGGAGGGGGGGAGTACATCAACACGGTGCTGCAAGCAGACGTTTTTAGCTTTCAAATGATGTCACTGAGTTCAACTGAAATACACTCAGGAAAGAGGCAGCCCCAGTGCATGGGTGCTAGTGTTTGAGAAGATCTGAAAGGCTTGAAAATGCCTTCTTTGCCACTTGCCCCAGACCTAGCATTGCCATCGTTAGCTACCCTTTTGGGTCATGGTCCCAAAGGAAGAGACGGGACAGCAAGATTTATGTTTATTAGCTCACTTAACATTGGAGGCATGGGGGGAGCTTTAATAATTAGTGATGCCTAGACTGAGCCCCTAAAGATTCTGTTATAATTGGCCTCTGGTGCATTCTGGGAGCTGGGAGTTTTTAAAAGTTCTCCATGTTATTCTAATGTACAGCCATGATTGAGAATCACTTTCTCATGCTCTCTTGCCCCAATGATCAACCCTCACTCCCTTCTACCTTCCATGCCACCCCTGGTTAGTCCAGGAAGCCCTGTGGCTCAGCAGATACCCAGAAACAAACTCCAAGGTAAGGTATTGTTATCCCATTTTACAGATGAAGAAACTGAGACCCAGAGAGGACTTTGCCCAAGGCCACACGAACAATTAATGGCAGATTGGATCTCTCTGGCTTCAAAGTGATTACTATTTCTTCAGGCTGCCTTGTTAACTTGGGAACATTAACTCATGGAGCTATTAATACACCAAAGGATTTCGTTTACAGTAATAACAGCTCCTCACATCTTTATGGAGGTGTTAGGGTTTGCAAAGCACTTCCATTTTAGTTTATGATATTATAGATGACTCCTGCCTTTTAAGGATAAGCAAACTGAGGCCCCAAATCATTAACTTGCTTGTGGACACACAGGTAGAGGAACCAGAGTTTGAGTCCAAACTCTTTTCTTCTATTTCCAAAGAATGGAATATGTTGGAAAATGGTAGGAGCGGGGTAAATTTTGGGGGTATAGGGAAGGTTGGAAAGTTCCAGAGCAGGACAAGCTCTCAAGTTCGCCAAAGATGGGAACCCAGGAGGCAGCAAAAGAAGGTAGGAGGCCACAAAGAATGTTCCATCACTTCTGTGTTTGGGCCTGTCTCATCCAGCTTGTCTCAGGGAAGCAAGTGTGGTGAGTGAAAGATGTTCATGTCGGAGGCCCTGCCAGGTAGAGACAAGAAGGACAGGAGAAGGCTTTTGTCCCTGTGCAGATGCCCCTACACGACCTGCCTTTCATTTGGTTTTCCTATTAATAAAATACATTCTCTACCAGACCCAGCACCTAAAATCTTGGTTTCTAAAAACCATTCTCCTCTAAAAGGAGCAAACGTTCCTTGGGAAAATGGTTGATTCCAGCACTAGGACAAGGAAATACCAGGTGAGGCTGGAACATCTTGTGGGGCCAGAAAATAAGGGAGTTAAAGTTTTTAATTCATAGAAAATACCCTAGTCAATTAAAAAAAAAAAACCCACAGAAGCCAGTGAAAAAGTTATTATTGGAAAAACCAGGATTTGGGGTATCAACATAAATAATAAATGTAAAAGATTATAATATATCCTATTCAAAGAATCTATTAGCCCATACCGACACTTAAAAATACAAACATATAGACAGATAAGTAAGTAATTTTGGGATAGGAAATGGTATGTGAAAGGAGAGTTCATCATCACATCAGATAGTAAGTGTAGAAGAAATAAGTAAGAAAATCACTATTTTGAAACTATTATACTAATAGAGGATTTGGGCAAAAAAATAAATCCTCAATGGGTGCTAAAATTCAATTCAGTTCAGTTGCACAATCATCTCCAACTCTTTGCAACCTCATGGACTGCAGCATGCCAGGATTCCCTTATCCTTCACCATCTCCTGAAGCTTGTTCAAACTCATGTCCATTGAGTTGGTGATGCCATCCAACCATCTCATCTTCTGTCATCCCCTTCTCCTCCTGCCTTCAATGTTTCCCAGCATCAGGGTCTTTTCCAATGAGTCAGTTCTTCGCATGAGGTGGCCAAAGTATTGGAGCTTCAGCATCAGTCCTTGCAATGACTATTCAGGACTGATTTCCTTTAGGATTGACTGGTTTGATCTCCTGGCAATTCAATGCTAAAATTATTAGGTGAGAATTTATTGGGAAGCAAGATATTTACACAGTCTTAAATCTTTTCCCAAATTATTTATTAGTTGCAAAGAGGAAAGTGTTTCTTGTCAGTTGAGAGATGTGGAAATACAACCTTAACCAAAAGATCAAAGTTAATATCACCAATAATGAGACAACCAACTCACATGCCTCCTGTAGATACACTGCAAAGGGCACAGCATTTCTGTAGTATTTCTGCCCAGAGTCATTCAGTTCAGTTCAGTTCAGTTGCTCAGTCGTGTCCGACTCTTCACGACCCCATGAATCGCAGCATGCCAGGCCTCCCTGTGCATCACCAACAGCTGGAGTTTACTCAAACTCATGTCCATCGAGTCAGTGATGCCATCCAGCCATCTCATCCTCTGTCATCCCCTTCTCCTCCTGCCCCCAATCCCTCCCAGCATCAGGGTTTTTTTCCAATGAGTCAACTCTTCACATGAGGTGGCCAAAGTATTGGAGTTTCAGCTTCAGCATCAGTCCTTCCAATGAACACCCAGGACTGATCTCCTTTAGGATGGACTGGTTGGATCTCCTTGCAGTCCAATGGATCCTCCAACACCACAGTTCAAAAGCATCAATTTTTCGGCGCTCAGCTTTCTTCACAGTCCAACTCTCACATGACCATTGGAAAAACCATAGCCTTGACTAGACAGACCTTTGTTGGCAAAGTAATGTCTGCTTTTTAATATGCTGTCTAGATTGGTCATAACTTTCCTTTCAAGGAGTAAGCATCTTTTAATGTCATGGCTGCAGTCACCATCTGCAGTGATTTTGGAGCCCCCCAAAATAAAGTCTGACACTGTTTCCACTGTTTCCCCATCTATTTCCCATGAGGAGATGGGACCTGATGCCATGATCTTAGTTTTCTGAATGTTGAGCTTTAAGCCAACTTTTTCACTCTCCTCTTTCACTTTCATCAAGAGACTCTTTAGTTCCTCTTCACTTTCTGCCATAAGGGTGGTGTCATCTGCATATCTGAGCTAATTGATATTTCTCCCGACAATCTTGATTCCAGCTTGTGCTTCTTCCAGCCCAATGTTTCTCATGATGTACTCTGCATATAAGTTAAATAAGCAGGGTGACAATATATAGCCTTGGCGTACTCCTTTTCCTATTTGGAACCAGTCTGTTGTTCCATGTCCAGTTCTAGCTGTTGCTTCCTGACCTGCATACAGGTTTCTCAAGAAACAGGTCAGATGTTCTGGTATTCCCATCTCTTTAAGAATTTTCCAAAAAAAAGAAAAGAATTTTCCACAGTTTATTGTGATCCATACAGTCAAAGGCTTTGACATGGTCAATAAAGCAGAAATAGATGTTTTTCTGGAACTCTCTTGCTTTTTCGATGATCCAGCAGATGTTGGCAATTTGACTTTTGGTTCCTCTGACTTTTCTAAAACCAGCTTGAACATCTGGAAGTTCACAGTTCACATATTGCTGAAGTCATTAAGTGTCCGGAGTCATTAAGTGGGTCTAATCATGAGAAAACTCAGACACATCCAAGTCGAGGAACATGTGACAGAACATCTGGCCCCGTAAACTTAAAACATGTCAATGTCATGAAAAACACAAAAGCATAAGGAACACTTCCAGATTGAAGTGGATCAAAGAGAATGAAAAGTACATAAGATGAGTGATCTTGAAGTGGATACTGGATTGGGGGAAAACATGCTTTAAAGGATATTATTGGAATAACTGAAGTTTGATTAAAGAATGTGCATGACTGTATTGAGGTTGAATTTCCCAAATTTGATTATTGTGATTATATAAAAGTATCTCCTTGTGCTTATAAGTTACTTGCTGAAGTATTTAGGGTGAAAAGTTATGGTATCTGCAACTTACTCTCAAGTGGCTCAGAAACAAAAAGGGAAATGCTAGGTGAGGCTGAACTGTGTGTGTGTGTGTGTATATGCATATGCATGCGTGTATGTATATATGTGTGTGTTCTTTTGAATATGTGTAGAGGTAAAATGTTAACACCCAGTGAATTGCATTGAAGAGTATATAGGCATTTGTTGTAATATCTTCACAACTTTTCTGCAGATTTGAGGTTTTTTTATTTGATTTTTTTTTTAAATCAAAAGTGAAAATAAAGGGGAGGAAGTACAGGTAGTTTTAGAAACAGTCAAGCAATATTCAAGGTGAATTTGAACTGGGAACAATCAGGGAAAGTATTTTGATTCTGAAACGTGGCTACTATTTCTAAGAGCATAAAATTTACTGAATTATTTGCCTGTGTCACTGCAGAAGTAGGAAAATATTGTATGCCTAGGAAGCACAGGTACATGTCAGTAGTTGCTGGGTCAAGTTCTTCCCACCAAAAGTTATTTTTTTTAATTGAAAATGAAAAGAAAGGAAAAGGGAGAAATGAAAATAAAAATAGTAAGCATTAGTCTATAGTCTTGGTAGGTTTGCTCAGACTTAACAATTATTTAGCAGGGCTTAGAATTCAAGAGAAATGAAAATATATACTATGTTGCTATATGAAAATAGCTACCCATAGAATGGATCTACTTTTAATTATTGGTTATATAAATAAAACCCCACAGAAATTTTTGTTCTGGGATATTGATGTGCACCCTGTGACTTTAAAAACATGTTAGAAGTGGAAACTTTTATAAAACATATAATTCATTGTAAGAGTCCTGATCGTAATGAGACAATATACAAAAAAGTTAAACACATCCTGTGACGTTACTCTCCTACTTAAAGACTCTCAGAGTGTCCCATTAAGCCAACAGAAGCCCGTGCTCCTTACCCAGGCACTCAAGCCCTCACAGCTGGCTGCAACCCATTTTCCAGAGTCATCTCCCTCCCCCAGCCCCAGCCACTCCACAGTCCAGCCAGGCAGGCACTCCCGACTCTTTCCCGGAAGGGCCCTGCCTTTCAGGGCAGGCTCTCCCTAACATTCTTCCCCAATTGGGAAGCCCCTCCCCTGTCTCCAGACATGACTTCCTTCTTCAAGTCCCAGCCCAACCTCAGCCCTACCCCACTTCACCCCTGCCAAGGAGAGGTGCCCTGCCCCCTTCCTGTTGTAAACATCGCTGGTATAGCAGCTGCCTCACTGGATTTTAGTAATGCATCATGATAGGAGGATCTTCCCTTTATTCCAGAATTGCCTCTGAGAGCCCACAGCTGGAAACTTCTTGCATTTTTAGAGCAACTCTACCTGTGGGCCCATCTAGCCCTTGTAAAACCTTTCTGAAAGGCAAAACATCTCTGCAGAAACTGCACCCCATTTCTCCCGCCGGAACACCATCACTCCACCCCCAATCTCATTGGGGTGGGGTTGATGATGAACCTTTATGTAAAGTAAGATCATTTTTTGCAATCTCCCCATTGTGAGGGGGCCACTTGATGGGTCCCATGCCTTAAAACCAACAGTGGAAGAACCAAGATAATGACCCCAAGACAATCTCGTGTTGAGCTGCAAAGCTTGCTTGCCTGATCAGAATTTGGAGGAAGGCGAGAGGGGGCTTGGGTCTTAGGATGAGATAAAGAGAAAGATCAAGACCACCTCCTTTTCTTTTTTTTTTTATTGGAAGATAATTGCTTTTCAATGTTGTGTTGGTTCCCACTGTACAGCGATGTGAATCAGCTGTAAGCATACATATATCCAGGGCTTCCCTGATGGCTCAGTGGTAAAGAATCTGCCTGCTAATGCAGGTTCAATCCCTGGGTTGGGAAGATCCCCTGGAGAGAGAAATGGCAACCCACTCCAATATTCTTGCCTGGGAAATCCCAAGGACAGAGGAGCCTGGTGGGCTACAGTCCATGGGGTCACAAAAGAGTCCAACACGACTTAGCAACTCAGCAATGTGGCAACAACATACATATGTCCCCTCCCTCTTAAGCCTCCATCCCATGCCATCCCACCCCTCTAGGTCATCACAGAGTACCAAGCTCCCTGTGTAAGGCCACCTCCTTTAATCATAGTTCTTGAAAATTACAGCTAGGCTGGGGGCCCTAGAATTAAGGACCTTAAGGTTAAAGACACTGGGATAGCATGGCAGAGGTGGGGTGCTACCCATTAGGGATGGAATAAGGCAGCTGAAAAGATGAGGTCAGATTCCTCATGGGCCAGCCAATGTCAAGGGGGCTGCTGAAGTCCTGCCCCACTGGGGCCTCCATCCACCTGTTCAGAACCTCCTGACAATTGAGACAGCTCAGGGTGCCAGTCCCTGGATCACCCTGGAGATCTGCAAACTAGAGCGACAGGGAGGAACAGCTGCAGTCAGTCATGGGACAGGACCATTTCTTCTCAAGCCCAGAAGAGCAGGACCAGGAAGTGTAGGGGGGACTGGGAAAGGGCACAGCCCCGGAAATCAACAGAGGGCGCTGTGGAGCTGGGGGAGGGTGACCACAGCCTGTGAGAGAGAAAACGTGAGTTTGCTGCAAAATTGCACGTTTCTAGATATTTACATTGAATAGTTTAAAAGCAATTTAAAGCCTACATGTATTTCCAAAGTATGCCCGTGTATATTTTGGTTGACTTTATTGTGAGAAAATGTTGAACACATAACTTCAATGCACAAATTCTTTCTTTTGACGGGCTCATCTGCTCCAGATGAAGGTATCTAAATTTATTTTTTTAATTTATCAAAGTGTAGTTGGTACACAATGTCATGTGGATTTCTGCTATATGGCAAAATGATTCAGTTATATACCTGTACTCTTTTCATATAGTTCTCTGTGCTATATGGTAGAAACTTACTGTTTATACATTCTATATATACTAGTTTGTCTCTGCTAATCTTGAACTCCTAATTCATCCCTCCCCCACCCCTCTCCCCCTTGGTAACCGCAAGTCTATTCTCTATGTCTGTGAGTCTGTTTCTGTTTTGTAGGTAAGTTCATTTGTGCCATATTTTAGATTCCACATGTAAGTGATATCATATGGTATTTGTCTTTCTCCTTCTGACTTACTTCACTTAGTATGATAATCTTAGGTCTATCCATTTTGCTGAAAATGGCATGATTTCATTCTTTTTATGGCTAGGTAGTATTCCATTGTGTATGTGTACCACATCTTTACTCATTCATCTGTCAGTGGATATTCAGCTTGTTTCCACATCTTGGCTATTGTAAATAGTGCTGCTCTGAACATAGGGGTGAATGTATTTCTTGAATCATGGTTTTGTCCAGATATATGTCCAGGAGTGGGATGATGGGCTTCCTTGGTGGCACTAGTGGTAAAGAATCTGCCTGCCAATGCAGGATACGCAAGAGTTGCACATTTGATCCCTGGGTTGGGAAGATCCCCTGGAGTAGGAAATGGCAACCCACTCCAGTATTCTTGTCCATGGAAAATTCCTTGGACAGAGAAGCCTGGTGTATTCCAGTCTATGGGGCCGCAAAGAGTCAGACACGACTGAGTGAGCACACAGTTTTTTAAGGAAACTCCATATAGTTCTCCATAGTAACTGCATCAATTTACATTCCCATTTACCAACAGAGTAGGAAGGTTCCCTTTTCTCCACAACCTCTTCAGCATTTGTTATTTGTGGGGTTTTTAATGATGGTCATTCTGACTGATTGAGGTGTTACCTTATTGTAGTTTTGATTTGCATTTTGACTTGCATTTCTGTAATAATTAGTGCACAAATTCTTTACCTATTAGGTGCTCATGCATTTTTATAGGAACTTCTGTTTTATGACTGGTCATGAAACAGCTATATGCTGAACTGCAGTGGTATTAAAATTGTTATAGTTATTTCAAAGTTGCATTTATTTTATACAATGGATTTTCTCCTGATGTCATAATACTTACTTTAGACTATGTGAATTTCCCCTATTCATGTGTCTGTGTTGTCATATATTGTTTAAACAATGTGTAAAATGCTCACAACTTTGCTGTAAGTTTGAATTATGTAAAAATAAAACATTACCCCCAAAAAGTCATTATAAAGGCCATGGTAACTATTGTTAGTGTTTAGAAATGGCTGATCATACATGGATCCCTTTTATTAATGCATTTGAAATTATTTAGCTATCAGATCACCTTTTCAAAAACTTAAATGGAAATGGACAAAGACACTTTGTTAATGGAAATAATAGCTGGTTCTATTTTTTTTTAGCAGCTTTATTGAGATATAATTCACATATCATATAATTCATCCATTTAAAGTATGTAACTTAAGGCTTTCAGATGTTAATTTTTTAAATTGCAGCAAAATATATATGTAACATAAAATTTGCCATTTTAAGTGTACAATTCGGGGCATTACATTAATACTCCCTGTCCTCATTCTATTTTTCTTAATAGAAAAAATTGATTTTTCAAGTTAAATGTCTTTCTCAACAAAGGGAATGAAATCTTTGTATTTTGATAGATATATAGTTTATGTGAAAGATGAGGAACAAATTAGGAGAGGCCTAAAGCAAATTTAAAAGCACTCAGATCTCTTTTTCACTAGCCCTATGGCTTATGACTGTTTTTTAGAAAATCAATTATTCATAGTTTCTATGAAAATCAATTATTCATAGTTTCTATGAAAATATGTTCTTTGAAAATATTTCATTCCTCAAGGAAAAAATGTACTTTTCAAAGGAGAAAAATCCCTTTTACTGTAAAAAAAAAAAGTCAACTGTGTTAGCAGGTATGTCCATGTAGTAGCGTGCTGATACAGTATAAATTGATAAATTTTCACCTCCCAAGGGAAAAAAAGGCGATCCACACCACACTGCATACACATACCCATTCAGAAAGTGAAAGTTGCTCAGTCGTGTCAGACTCTTTGTGACCCCATGGTCTATACAGTCCAGGGAATTCTCCAGGCCAGAATACTGGAGTGGGTAGCCGATCCCTTCTCCAAGGGATCTTCCCAACCCAGGGATTGAACCCAGGTCTCCCGCATTGCAGGCGGATTTTTTACCAGCTGAGCCACCAGGGAAGCCCATTTACACATTCAGAAGTAAAATGTGAATGTAGTTGCGTTTTTATAAAGGTCCTCAATATCTTAACCCAAAGAGACAGCTAAGCAGTGGGAATCTGAGTTACGGTGGCAGACCAGAAGGAGGACACGGTTAACAAGGGAGCATGAGGCATAGACAACCTGAACCTGAATCCAGATGCAACTGGACCTGGGAGCCTTTCTGGAGTCTACCAGCTCTGCAACCCTGGCAAGTCATCTGCCACCTTAGGCTCAATATGCTCTTGTTTATAAGAGGGAGTGTGTCAATGAAGATGCTTTCGACTGCAGAAAACCCAACTGGAAACAGCTGATACAGTAAGGAGTCTTATTATAACATAATGAGAAGGGGGAGGGAGGGCAGGCAGGCTTGGCTTTATTGGCTCAGTGCCGTTGCCCAGGGCCCAGGTTCCTTCCATCTTTGTGCTCTGCAGGTCTCTGCTCCACCTCCAGACTGCGTCCTCAGACACAACATAGTTCAGCAGGAAAAGAACAGGACAGCAGCTCTGCAAAGAGCCAGGAAACCACACCTCCAAGTCTCTCAACAGCTCTGCTCCAGCATTCCATCAGTTACAATCATGTCAGGGAGTTAACGTGGAGATTAGCAAAGGAAGGGTCCCGCCACAATCGTCTCCTGGAGCTGGGAATGGGGCTGCCCTCTTCTGAGTCTCGGAAATGGCGGAGAGGAGCAGAGCAGCGTTGTAATCATCACCAGCAAGAAGAGGCAGACGGGGACCTGCTGGAGTAACTGGTGAGTGGGCATCCAACTGTGTCTGCTGCCCGTGGTTAAAAATAACCCTTCTAAAGTCTCAAGAGACAAAGATCAAATGATATACACGTAAACCATGTGTAACATTTAAGACACTGGACCTATGTTTATTACTAAAAAGACAAAGCGTTAAGTAAGCACATGAAAGAGTAATTTTTGCTTTTCATGTGATAAATTAGATTATTAGCTGAAAAACAGAACTTTCCTTTCTCCATCCCCACTCCCCCATTCTTCCTTCTTTCCTTCCTGTCTTCTTCCCTCCCTCTCTCACTTCCTTCCCATCTTCAACAAACAGTACCAGAAACTCTGCTAAGTAACTGAAATAAAGCAAGGTTCGTTAAGCTCACATCTCCTCATTGCTCCCAGTCTTCTGGGAAGAGTTTAGAATCTGTCTTATCACATAAGAACTATAAGGTGGGAAAGAAAAAGCACCAGAGGGCACACTGCCCAACTGTGCTTGAGTGGTAATGAGTGAGTGGGGTTGCCAGATGAAACAGTGTGCTTATGTTTGAATTTTTATTTTAAAACACTGCAAACGTATTTCAAATTTAAATTTGAATATAACATGGGTCGTATACTAAAACTTTGGCTCAATGATCTAAAATTCAAATTTAACTGAACGTCCTGAATTTTTATTGTTATTAAATGTCAACTCTGTGGATGGAGACATGTTAGAATTGAACTATAGCAAATTAAGTTGCTTTGACCAGTTTGAAAAACTTCGAGGATGGGGGAGGGTGGACTAGGGAGATTGAATTGGGTTAACTTAAATAGAAAAGAATGGAATTTTTAATTAAAGAAAAAATTATTGATGTATAGTTGATTTACAATGTTGTGTTAATTTCTGCTGTACGGTAAAGTGATTTGGTTATATATACACACACATACATATTCTTTTTCATTATGGTTTATCACAGGATATTCCCTGTGCTATTTAGTAGGACCTGTTTATCCATTAATAGTCTGCATCTGTTAATCCCAAACTCCCAACCCTGCTCTCCACCACTCTCCTCCCCTTTGGCAACCACAGTTGTGTTCTCTATGGGAAAAAAATGGAGCTTAATTGGTTGGGAGGGGAATAAAATACAGTGAAGTTGGCTGAGTTAGGGTTGTAGGCCCAATTCTTGCTCCTAGTGAGTGTTTATTGAGCTCCTGAAGTGTTCCGGGCACTGGGAACACTTTATTTCCTCGCCCCTCCTCAGAGCAAGGAAAAAGGTGGTCCAGTGAGGTGCTCAGGATGCAAAATTTAAGGAGACTCTCGTGCTCAGGGTCATGCAAGTGTGTGCTCTTCCCAGCCCACGTCCCTTCACTAGCCCACAGGCCCATTTCACAGATAAGGAAACTGAGGCTTAGGATGGCTTAGCAGTACATTCTGCTCCACTGAATGACTTAGCAGTGGAGTCGGGTTGCAAGGCCAGAAGGTCTGTGTCCATAGCCTTCCTTTATATACTGCCTCTCTTGACAGCGAGTGGTAGAGCCAAGAAATTCACCAGCCTTCTTCCAGCCCACATCTCCTACCCGTGACTCAATTTATGTGGAAAGGCATTCACACGACATTTTAAATTCAGAGTGAGCAAAACCTCTAGGATAGAGTGGCTAGAACTCACCAATGGAAGTAGGGTAGGGGGATCTATTCAAATCCTTGAACTTAGTATGGCAGTTTGCCACCCTGGCCATTCATGAGAATGCCTGGGAAACTTTAAAAGTTCTAGTTCACCTCAGGTCTCTAGGGGTGAGGTCCCAGCATCACTATTTTAAAATCTCCCCAACTTGAAACCTTCTAGGTTGAAAGTCACACTCACTGTTATGTTCTTGAACGCCTAACTGATGAATTAAAGGACATATGCTCCAAACCAGAAGGGATGGTTTCTGCCTTCCCACCACACCCTGTCCTCCACCCCCCACCCCTGCACTCCTCCAAAGGCCTGAGAATTTTCAGAGGACAAATCAGGCCAAGAGATGTTGGGTGAAGGTAGACTGGTTACTAGCTAAAACTGGCAACCTGCAGCCTTCCTGCTGTCCTGTAAACAGCAGGGGCAAGAAGATAGCGTGATGGGTGTTTGGATCCCAAACACACTTGCTTTAGTGTCGGCAGGACTGTGACGTTTTTCAGTCCTCAGCTGTGGGATGGTGCCAAAGGGAAGGGTGTAACTAGAACGGGCTCGGTTACCTTGCACCTCTGAGGGTATCTTTGCTTGGGGTTCTCTAGCTTGCCTCCTTATCCCCAGAGCTTCTGTGTTTCTACACCCAGGACCGAAGGAAGATCTGAAATGCAGAGAATCCTCTGTCATGTCATGATTAGCAGGAGGGCACAGGACCCAGCTGCAGAGAGGAGCAGTCTTTCATGTGCCAGACTCAGCCAGGGACTGTCCGAGTGGCTGTAACAGATTACTTATCCTGCTTGAGCCTCATTTGTGTGTGTCTGTGTGTCAGTGACAGAGGACGGTTATTCTGCTCTGCCTTCCTCCTAGATTTGGTCTGAGTAGATTAAAGGAGTATTAGATGCAAGTTGTACTTGGACAATGCTAAAACACTTGATGAAACTCTTAATTTTTATGGTTCAAATTAGAATTTCATGTGTCAACCCTGGTCCCTCATGGAAAGCTGTAAATACGTCTGTGAGGACCTAAAAGTCTTTGTAAAAATCTTTGGTGTATTTCAGTAAAGAAACCCCATATC
The DNA here is from genome assembly GCF_963930625.1 of Muntiacus reevesi. Taxonomy (NCBI): domain Eukaryota; kingdom Metazoa; phylum Chordata; class Mammalia; order Artiodactyla; family Cervidae; genus Muntiacus; species Muntiacus reevesi. The sequence continues at coordinate 45,111,136 of NC_089255.1, read as the reverse complement.
CATTAGCAGTTACTTTCCGTTCTCCTCACTCCAACGCCTCTTGAAACCATTAATTTACTCTCTGCTTCTGTGGAATTGCCTGTTCTGGACATCTCATGTAAATGGAATTATACAACATGTGGTCTTTGATAACTGTCTTCTTTCTCTTAGCATATATTTTAAAGTATTCATTTCTTTATTTCTGGCTGTGCTGGTTACTTGTCGCTGTGCTCAGGATTTCTCTATTTGCAGTGTGCGTGCTTCTTGTTGCAGTGGCTTCTTTTGTTGCAGAGCGAGCACAGGCTCCAGGGTGCCTGGCTTTCAGTAGTCATGGCCTTCAGTCTCAGTAGTTGTGGTGCGTAGGCTTAGTTGTGCCATGGCACGTGGAATCTTCCCGAACCAGGGATTGAACCCATGTCCCCTGCATTAGCAGGTGGATTCTTAACCACTGGACCACCATGGAATTCCAGCATATATTTTAAAGGTTCATCCATGTTTAGCACTTAACAGCCCTTCATTCCTTTTTATTTCCATGGAACATGCCATTGTATGTATATAGCTCCTTAAAATTTTTTTTGTTGAAGTATAGTTGCTATACAATGTAAGTTACAGGTGTACAATATATTTGATTCACAATTTTTAAAGGTTATACTCCATTTATAGTTATTAAGAAATGTTAGCTATATTTCCCATGTTGTACAATGTATCCTAGTAGCTTATTTTATACCTAACAGTTTGTGCCTCTTACTCCCCTACCCCTCTCTCGCCCGTTCCCACTTCCCTCTCCTCACTGGTAACTGCTGGTTTGTTCTCCACATCTGTAGCACATTTTGTTTATCCACTCACAGGTTGATGATGGATGTTTTGGTTGTTTCTACTTTTTGGTCATAGGGGTATTGCTGCCATGAACAATGGTTTACAAGTTTTGTGTGGACACAGGCATTCAGTTCCCTTGGGTTCATACCTTGGAAGGGAATTTGCTGGGTAACACTACATTTAACTTTTTGAGAAACTTCCTGGCTGTTTTCAAAGAATATTTTCACCATTTTCATACTGCGTTAGACTTAAACAAGATCAGAATTTAGTTGAAGAAACCTGTACTATATATATATATATATTATGCATGAGTGTGTGCATGCATGCTCACTCAGTCATGTCTGACTCTCTGCAACCCCATGGACTAAAACCCACCAGGTTCCTCTGTCCATGGGATTTCCCAGGCAAGAATATTAGAGTGGGTTGCCATTTACTTCTCCAAGGGATCTTCCCAACCCAGGGATCACACCCAGGTCTCTTGAGTCTCCTGCCTTGGCAGGTGGGTTCTTCACTGCCATACCACCAGGGAGCCATGAAAACTAAACATAAGAATAGACACCATTCCATGAACTGTAACCCAAAATACATCTGACTGTGTAGGTATGAGTAGACAAAAAACAGATTTGACCAAAACCCAGGAAAGACAGTTGTCCAAGAGTCTGTGACTTGATAACAGAGCCCAGGACCTTGAATCCATGGGCCCGAGTCCCTACTTGCCCTAATTCACTGTGTGACCTTGGGCAAGAGTCTTCTTTCTGGCCTCAGTTTTCTCAATGATAAAGTGAGAATTTGCATCTGAATGTGCTCTCGCTGCCTACAGTTCTGTGTTGGTCCTCGGCATTCCCAGGACTCTGTAGCATGTGCTCAGGGAGGTCACATGAGTTTTCTGGGCCCCTGATGCCTCAGGGAATTGCTGGAATTACAAGTACACCCAAGGACCTTTCAGGAATGATGACAATATGATGCTTTCCCAGTCCTGTGCTCAGTGCAGGCAGAGTCAAACACCACAGAGACAGAGGGTGGTCTGCCACTGTGACCTGCATCACGTGGGCAGCCAGGTCCTGGATCCTGTGAAACTGAGGACCGAGTTGCCTGCTTGGGGAGTAGTGGCAGTGGCAACCACTGTGCCAAACTCCACATTTAAGCTTTGCTTTTGGAAAAGAGCATTTATTACATATTCAATATGAAGTAAAATGTGCTCATTATAGAAAAAAGTAATGAGGAAAACAAGAAATCAAGTATAATACTACCATTCAGAAGTAACCACAGTTTACAGTTTGATGTTGGTTCTTCATATTTGCAGTTATTAACTTGGTATTATACTCTATATACAATTTTTTTCACTTACTCCATGTCATTAATGAATATTCAGAAACTTGATTTTAATGATTACGGGCTTTTCCATTATATAGATACACATGTTTATTTAATCACCCATTATTAGATATTTATGGGGGAGGCGGTTCCCTGAGCTTTAACTCTAAAAATAAGTGATGTTTATCTTTGTTTTGGGAATCCCAAACACCCTGGCATTCAAAGCCCTTCACAATTTAACTCCAGTCTGTCTTTCCATCCTCAGCTGCCTCTCTTCAATATGAGGCAGATGTTTAGCCTTTGTGCTCAGATGGAGCTGTCCTATTGTTAAAATTCTAAAATACTTTAGTAGGGGGGTTAAACTTCTAGGAAGCACCTCTGGCTGCTGTCCTGAGCACCCCCACCTCAACATCCCACCTCCACCCCAGTCTTTTCCGTAGGAACCTCCTCTCAAATTGGACTACTGAGACTCACCTGACCAGTAATCATTAGGACTGGTTAGGGCCTGGTCTTTAGCTGTGTTAGCTCTGGGCTTTCACACCTTCTCTGTGTGACCCTTTGTTTACCCTGCTTCCTGTTTTCCTGGGAAACAGTTCTCCTTCCTCAGAATCTTGCCACTCCTTCAAAACCTAATTCAGATCGCACCCTGTCCTTGAAATTTTATCCAGCAACTCCAGCTCAGTCTGATCTCTTGGTCCTATGGACTCCTACATCTTGGTTATATTTTAGTTATTGCTGTCTTTAGAATACCGTTGACATAGCATTTGCAGTTGAATTTCTTAATCAACTCTTCCTACATGCCCCTCTTTACACCCATGCTGCAGTCCACGGGGTCGCAAAGAGTCGGACACAACTGAGCGACTGAACTGAACTGAACTGACATGCCCCTCTTTCTCCCCAGCTACATCCTAAAGGCTGCTGAGACAGGAGCATCTTAAACTTTTTGTCTGTGGTAGAAACCATACCAGGCTTCACCAGTTTGCTGCCTCTTTCCTAACACGCAGGCAAACAACTTGCTGTTAGGTTGGGACCATCTGAGTTCTAACCATGACAGTGTACATAGAAGGGATGTGGCCCTTAAAGGACCTCATTCAAGCCTACAACCCTCTCTTCTTCTTTCACAGTTAATGGGGGAGGCATAGATGGTGGCCTCATAGAGGGAGGTCGTCTGGGTCCTGAGTCACTGCATAAAGGACAATAGGAAACTCACCAACCTGCCCTGGATGGTGAAGTGACCCAGAACAAACCTTTAACGTGACAACTTAGACTGGGAGTTTGTCAGTGCAATGTAGATTAACCCACAGATCCCCAACCTGGTTTTATATGGGCTACAAGCTGAGAAAGGTTTTGAAAGTCATACAAATAAACAAACAGCATGCAACAGAAAGATATGCAGCCCTCAAAGCCTGAAATACTATCTGGTCCTTTACAGAAAATGTTTTAGTGATGCTTAGACTGACCTATAACTCTAGCCTGACTCTGCCCAATTGCCGCATAGTCCAAGACTCCGGAACACCTCATCCTTCAGTATTTGTTTAGTACATGTGTCACGTGCTCGCATGCTTCCTTCATCACTTCGCCCTTTGTGGTATTCAGGAAATACTTGTAGAATTAGTGGATGAATAAGGATGTGCCTACATATACACAGATGTGCTCAGTGCTAGCTGTCCTGGGAAGCAGAGCTCGCATAAACACAGGAAAAGTGAAAAGTGTACCAGATTCAGCTTATATACCCCATAGATCCACGTGGCCCACCTGCCTTCCACATCCCAGGCCGCAGGCCTCACCCTGCTTCTTGGCTAGAGTGGTCCTGGCGGTAGCTTACACTCTCCTGAAGTCACGAAGCCAGCGATCAAATGGTGGAGGTGAAAAGGCAAGGCAAAATTGAATACAAACAGGCAAAGTTATGAGGCCTTAAACTTATGTTTTATACATTTTGTGGCCCCTAAATGTTTTGATCCTTTGGGAAGCCAGCAGTTACAGTGCTGCAGAGGTTTGGGGTACATCTAAGTTTATTTTTTGCTGCACTGGATCTTCATGTGGTGCATGGGCTTTCTCTAGTTTAGGCGAGTGGAGAGCTACTCTCTTGGTGTGGTGTGCAGGATTCTCATTGCAGTGGCTTCCCTTGTCGCAGAGCACAGGCTCTAGAGCACATGGGCTTCAGTAGTTGCAGCACGCAGGTTTAAGTACTTGTGGTACACAATCTTAGTTGCCCCCCGGCACGTGGGGTCTTCCCAGAGCAGGGATTAAAAACATGTCTTCTGCATTGGCAAGTGGATTCTTAACTACTAGACCACCATGGAAGTCCTGGGGTAAGCTTAAACCATAGCAGCATCTGCCCTAGTAAGAGATTATTGCCAAGGGGCCCCAAGAAGACAATATGGAGTCAAGAAGATTCCAAGGAAGGAAGAGGGCAGATTTGAGAGCAGGACTAGCTAGGAAGCTTCTGTGTGGTTCCTTCAAAAACGAGAGGAGAAGCCTGGCCTTGTCAGTTCAGTGTGAGGCTGGGTGAGGGCTGGGGGCAGCTACCCAGAGAGAGGTCAGAGCATCCTTGGCAGAAGCTGGGCACCGCCTCGGAGCCAGGGCAGACTGCAGAGAGCTGGATGCCTGGTGTGAAGGCGCCCCCTAGAGGTCTGAGGCTGTTGGAGAGGGAAGGACACATGGGGCCTTTGAGAGCTGAGCTTGGCAGCGCCCACCAGCCTGCTCTGTGAATGGAGTCTTTCTCTTGGCATTTGTCAGAACTCAATGCCCTCTGTGCTGAGAGCAGGCCCAGTGGACTGGAAATAACCTCAGGCTTCCAGAAACATTTTATGGAAATATTCAGGAGCTTGAAAGAGAGAACAGTCCCAAGAAAGACATTTGGAATTTTTAGAGAAGAAAATACAGATTATCTTTCTTACTTCAGGTTAAAAAAATAAATAATGATAATAATAATTTTTTAACAAGACAATACATAAAGTGAAAGGAAAAGACAAAATAAAAGATTGCAGTTGACTTCACTAAAACTAAGAACTTCTATTCACCAAAAGAAAAAGAAAAAAAAGGTACAGAGCATAAGATAAGCTGAAGGCTGGGAGAAAATAACACATTTAACTGTCAAAGAATTAGCATCCAGCATCTATAAAGAGCTACTACAAATCAATAAGATGAGTAAACAAATTCTTTTTTTTAAATGGGCAGAAGACATGAACAGGCACTTCAGAGATAAATACTAAAAGGACCATAAGCATGTGAAAAGCTGCTCAGCCTCCTTAGTAATAAGGGAAAAACAAGCTAGAACCAAATTGAGATACAATTCCGCAGCTATTAGGTTAGCAAAAATTTAGAAGACAATATCAAGCAGTGGCAAGGATGTAGAACAGTGTGAATTCTCATATACTGTTCATGAGGATGTTAATTGGTACAGCCACAGGGAACAGTTTGGCTTTATATTACAAAATTAAAGATATATATACTTCTCAGGGTTATAGTATATGGCATAAGCAATACAGTCAATAATATTGTAATAGCTTTGTATGGGAACAGATGGTTACTAGACATTGTGGTGATCATTTTGTAATGTATACTAATGTCAAATCATTGTGTAGTAACCTGAAACATAATATTGTACATCAACTATACTTCAATTGAAAATTTTTCAATAAAAAAAATTAAAAGACATACATTCCATACAACCCAGCACTTCTAGATGTATATAAATTCTTTCTTTGATAGTTTTTTTAGGTTTAAATATAGTTGATTTACAATATTATGTTAGTTTCAGATGAACAAACAGCATGGTGATTCAGTTGTACATACATACACACACACACACACACACACACACACACACATATACTTATATTCAGTCCTTTTCAGATTTTTTTTCCTTATAATTATAAAATATTGAGCATAGTTCCCTGTACTCTACACAGTAGGTCCTCATTGGTTATCTGTTTTATATATAGTAGTGTGATATGTATATGTTAATCTTAACCTCTTAATTTATCTCTACTCGCACCCCCATATTTCCCCTTTGGTAGCCAGAGGTTTGTTTTCTATGTTTGTGAGTCTATGTCTGTTTTGTAAATAAGTTATTTGTTTAAGTTTTTTAGATTACACATATAAGTGATATCATATGACATTTGATTTTCTCTGACTGGCTTATTTCACTTAGTATGATGTCTAGCTGCAACATGTCTACCCATGTTGCTGCAAATGGCATTATTTCATTCTTTTCTATGGCTGAGTAGTAGTCGATTGTACATACGTACCACATCTTCTTTATCCATTCATCTGTTGATGGATGTTAAGGTTTTCATGTCTTGGCTACTGTGAATAGTGCTGCAGTGAACATTTGGGGGCATGCACCTTTTCAAATTATGGTTTTCTCTGGATATATGTGCATGAGTGGGATTGCAGGATCATATGGTAGCTCTATTTTTAGCTTTCTTTCTTTTTCTTTTGCAGTCAATAAGAAATTTATTTGTTTTTAAAAAAATCCAAATGCTGGAATTGTCCAGAAAAATTTAACAGGTTTATTTATAATTGTTTTAAAGTTGAACTGCTGAAACTTGTTTCCTGAAACATTTTGACTTTCATTAAAGCTTTATGTCCCTGCATTTATATTAAAAATTCACACACAAATGAAAATGGAAAAACTGCCAATACCTGATTTCTGTCCCCTATTTTTCCACTTGCAATCATATACTTAGGTACCTTTTGACCCCATGGGAAAAAAATATCTAACGTTCAGAACTACCAATAACAGGAAGAAGAGATTTTTTTTTTTTTTTTTAAGAATGAAATGTCTCCCATCATAGTGGATTCTTAAGCATGTTCTCCACGTATGCGGCGTGCTAGCTGGATGTCTTTTGGCATAATTGTTACACGTTTGGCGTGGCTAGCACACAGGTTGGTGTCTTCAAAAAGGCCAACCAGATAGGCCTCACTTGCCTCCTGCAAAGCACCAATAGCTGCGCTCTGGAAGCGCAGATCTGTTTTGAAGTCCTGAGAAATTTCCCGCACCAGACGCTGGAAGGGAAGTTTGCGAATCAGAAGTTCAGTGGACTTCTGATAACGTCTAATTTCATGGAGTGCCTCAGTACCAGTGCAGTAATGATGAGGTTTCTTCACCCCTCCAGTAGAGGGCGCACTCTTGCGAGCGGCTTTTGTAGCGAGTTGATTCCTCGGTGCTTTACCGCCGGTCGATTTGCGGGCAGTCTGGTTTGTACGAGCCACGGTTTAGAGAACTCCTAACTTACCCCCCTCCTCCTTCGGCTGGAGCTCGGCGAGCTAGAGGCGGTGCTGGTGTTGGAGAGCGACGGCGGCGCGGCGGCGGCTGCGAACACCTATTTCTAGCTTTCTAAGGAACCGCCATATTATTCTCCATAGTGGTTGTACAAATTTACATTCCTACCAACAGCAGAGGGTTCCTTTTTCTTTACATCTTCCCCAACATTTATTATTTGGTCATTCTGCCTGGTGTGAGGTGATGTCTCATGGTAGGTTTGATTTGCATTTCTTTAATAATTAGTGATGTTGAGCCCCTTTTCATGTGCTTTTTGGCTATCTGTATGTTTTCTTTGGAGAAATGTATATGTGGATCTTCTGCCCATTTTTGGTTGGGTTGTTTGTGGGGTTTTTTTATGTTGAGTTGTATGAGCTATTTGTGTATTTTGGAGATTAATCCCTTGTCTGTTGCATCATTTGCAAATATTTCCCCCCATTCTGTAGGTTGTCTATTGATTTTGCTTATGGTTTCCTTTTCTGTGCAAAAGCTTTTAAGTTCCCACTTGTTTATTTTTGCTCTTGTTTCCATTATTCTAGGAGATGAATCCACAAGATGTTGCTATGATTTATGTGAAAGAGTATCCTTTTCATATTTTCCTCTAGGAGTTTTATACTATCAAGTCTTACATTTAGGTCTTGATTAATCTTTAGTTTATTTCTGCATGGTATTGGAAATGTTCTAATTTAATTTTTTCATATGTAGCTGTCCAGTTCCCAGCACCACTTATTGAAGAGTATCTTTTCTTCATTGTATATTCTTGCCTCTTCTGTCATAGATTAATTGGCCATAGGTATGTGAATTTATTTCTGGGCTTCCTATCCTGTTCCATTGATCTATATTTTTGTTTTTAATGCTAGTACCATACTGTTTTGATTACTGTGGCTTTGTAGTATAGTCAGCTTCAGCTCCATTCCTCCAACTCCACTTTTCTTTCTCAAGATTGCTTGGGTATTAGGTTCTTTGTGTTTCCATACAAATTAAATTTTTTTGTTGTTCTAGTTCTGTGGGAAATGCCACTGGTAGTTTAATAGGAATTACAGTGAATCTGTAGTTGCCTTCAGTAAGGTAGTCATTTTGACAATATTGATTATTCCAATCCAAGAACACAGTATATCTTTCCATGTGCTTGTGTCATCTGATTTCTTTCATTAGCATTTTACAGTTTTCAGAGTACTGGTCTTTTACTTCTTTAGGTAGATTTATTCCTATGTATTTTATTCTTTTTGATATGGCAAGTGGGATTTATATAAACTGTTATACATATGAAGCAGGACATATACAAGTATGGTTTATAATATCCCCAAACTGGAAGAAACTCAACTGTCTATTCACTGTGGGACAGATACATAAATTATGGTATAGTCCCACAGTGGAGTACTATACAACAATGAAAATGAATGAACTACAGCTACATCTGTCCACACAGGGAAATCACTGATGTGAAAAGCAAGTTTTAGAAGAATACTTATAATATGATCACCTTTATAAAAAGTTCAGAGACGTGAAAAACTAAATGATACTGCTTGGGATAGTATATATGTGATAAAACTATTTTTTAAAAGCAAAAGAAAGACGAACACAAATGAGGAAATGAATGTACAGTGAAGACAATACATCAGGGAAAGACAGGTGGGAGCATCACACCTACTATGCAGTTCATTTTATTATTCTTTAAATTGTACTTACATGTTATATATACTCTTATATGAGTGAACTTTTCACACACAAAAAACAAAAACACCCAAACCTCTCTTTTTAAGAACAATAGCTGGGTTTTTTAAAGGCCAATCAGACTGTTATCAGAGTATCTTCTACATAGTAGAAAGTCATACTAGTTGGGCTAAAGGTCCAACAAGATCAGGAGACAGTAACATAGGAAGCCTTCCCTGTGCCAAGCTTTACTGCAGAGGATCTCAAAAAACATCAAATGCTGCCAATAAAATAGAGCCAAGAACAAACTAAGGGGCTGAAATTCTGAGTGACAATGAATTAGAACTCTTTTGTACAGTGTTTCATTATTTATAAAACACTTTGATATAAGTTAACTCCTTCAGTTTCCATAATCCCCTGAGAAGTAGCCAGAGAAGGTTATTTTTATGCCTATTGTGAAGAAAAAGACACAGAGAGGTGATGTGACTTGCCTGAAGTCACACAGCCAGGACTAGGTCTTAGAACTCTTGGTCAAGTGCTTCTCTTCCCTCAGCTGCTGCCTCTCTGTTCTGAGTGTGCTAGACAGAGATTCTGCCACAAGGAGCTCCCAAGTCCTGTGCCAAACCCCCTTCCCCCACCACATATTTCCTGGAAACTGGTCAGCCTGCCCTGAGCCCTGGCCTCTTGCACCCTTCCACCGACTGCTCTCTTCTCTGGTCTCGAGCTATACTCCCCTGTGTCCCAATATTTAGGGTTCTTCTACTCATCTCTAAGGAATTTTTCCAGATGCTTATTTTCCTTGTCTTTGTTAAAGCCCCTCTACATGGATTTCTATATCCTGCCTTTTACAGTTGACCTTCAGTATCTTCAGGGGATTGGTTCTAGAACCAAGCCCCCCCCCCCACCCCCGCCACCAGACTACCAAAATCTGTGGATGCTGAAGTCTCTCATAGAAAATTGCAAAGCACAGTCAGCTGTCTATATCAGTGGATGTGGGACCCGCCAGTACAGTGAGCCGACTACAGTACGTCACCAGTTTGCAGACACCTGTCTAGAGTAGAAAATCCATGGAATGGCACCCTGGGCAGACAGATCCTACACATGGCCCTGTAGGGTGCAGTGATTCTCAATGGGAAGCATACATACGTAGTTTGAAAAAGCTCCCATGTGGTTCTGATTGGCCATTCCTTTCCTCAGTGAGGATCAGTTAGATAGTGACATCTTAGCTCTGGGAGCTGGTCAAGTTAGTAAACTAACCTCTCTGAGCCTCCATTTCTGAATCTCTTACTCCATAGTTGTTTTTAAGAAATGAAATGAGATAGTGCCTACTATAGGTATGTGTTAATCAAATGTCATTTCCCATCATCTAATCAGGCCAGAAAAAAAGCAGTGAGGTGTTAAACCAAAAAGCCTTACTGATTTAGTCAGAACCCCTCACCCTCACACAGGTCCCATTTCTAACATTTGTCATCTTTCAGAAGAAGGACTTGTGCGTGGAAAAGTATTTTAGTTACTGCTCAGAACCATGTATGGTGCAAGACTTTGAGTTCCCAGAGAGGAAAGGCCCAGGGTTCTTGTTGGAAGCTATGTGGGAAAGGAAACCAACTCCCATCTCAGAACGTGTTCCCAGAGCTGTGTTCCAGAGATCATCCAGGCTGGGAGGAGGCCACGCTGCGTGAGGGGAAGGCGGCCCCAAGAAGGAGACAATCACAGGTTCGTTCACATTGACATTCAGGACACTGGAAAGATGCAAGGGGGGTTCAGAGCTGGGGGTCTAGTTTGCTGTGTGAGTTTAGGTGAGTAACTTCACTTCTCTGGGCCAGGGGGTTAAACCATGGACCCTTACAACACTCAAGGACACTCTATTTCTTCAGAGTCACTAGGAAGCAAATTAACTCTCCAGTCATGTAATTTTCATTTGCATTATTGTAACTTAGGCTGATGTCCAGTTCTTTTTCATAAACAGGGGGAACTTATGTCATTTCCACTCTTGACTTCAGCACAGCCAAGGGTGTTACAGAATCACTTTTCTCACTTAGTATTAATAGCTCTGGGTAGCAGAAGAGACTTGCACTTAAGATTCTGGAACAGCTGAGCTTTCTTAGGAAGATTCCAGAAGGAGTTATTAACCCAATTATTAAAGCCCTAAGTGCCATTCTCACATCCTGGGCTGCAGTACCGCAGTCCTCTATTGCTTTTCTCTCGTCTAAGAGAAGACCTCAAACTAGGCACTCATTCAAAATTTTAATCACAATACAAAGGCATTTCACACAAGCAGTTATAGTCATGCGCAAAAAAGAACCTGCCTACTGGCATCAGAGAAACGCAGATTAAAGCAGATTTAGGACCTCATTTAAAAATGTTAATTGTCAAAATGTGTAAAAGCAACTATGTGCCTGATGTTGCAACAAAAGTAACTCATAGATATAATATTGGTGGCACTGTAAGTTAGTAACAGTTCTCTAGAGAAGCAATATGGCAACACACAGGATGAACCATCTTTATGATCATTGAGAAGTAATGCAATAAAAATCTGCATGAAGAAGTTAACATCAGCAATATCTACTCTAGCTAGAAAAAAAAAGGAAAAAAACAATTATGAGTCTAAGCTTAGGGGTCTTCTTACATAGATTTTGATACAGCCACATGTTTGCCTCTTCTAGAGCTATAAGGATAATTATGAAGATTAAGTAGTAACATAGAGAAGTGTTTATTGTGAGTGAAATGTATCTAACTTCAGAATACCATACTTTATGATTATCAGTTAAGTTCAGTCACTCAGTCATGTCCAACTCTTTGTGACCCCATGGGCTGCAGCACACCAGGCTTCTCTGTCCATCACCAACTCCCAGAGTTTACTCAAGCTCATGTCCATTGAGTTGGTGATGCCTTCCAATCATCTCATCTTCTGTTGTCCCCTTCTCCTGCTTTCAATCTTTCCCAGCATCAGGGTCTTTTCAATAAGTCAGTTCTTCACGTCAGGTGACCAAAGTATTGGAGTTTCAGCTTCAGCATCAGTCCTTCCAATGAATATTCAGGACTGATTTCCTTTAGGATGAACTGGTTTGATCTTGCCGTCCAAGGGACTCTCAAGAGTCTTCTCCAACACCTCAGGTCAAAAGCATCAATTTTTTGGCACTCAGATTTCTTTATAATCCAACTTTCACATCCATACCTGACTATTGGGAAAACCATTGCTTTGACTAGACAGATCTTTGTCGGCAAAGTAGTGTCCCTGCTTTTTAATATGCTGTCTAGGTTTGTCATAGCTTTTCTTCCATGGAGCAAGTATCTTTTAATTTCGTGGTTGCAGTCACTATCTGCAGTGATTTTGGAGCCTAAGAAAATAAAGTCTGTCACTCTTTCCATTGTTTTCCCATCTATTTGCCATGAAGTGATAGGACTGGATGCCATGATCTTAGTTTTTTGAATGTTGGATTTTATTATTATAGCTCTGTAAAAATGTGCACACAAGTGTACAGGAACTGGAAGGTGTTGAAATAAAAATAGCTACTGTGTTTAGAAGGTGAAATACTGTGTTTTAAATTTTTCTCCTTAGATCTCACTTAGTCTTCAATTAAATAAATGGAAGAAAGTATATCAGTTAAAAAAGAATCTTGTTCCTAAACTTCCTCACTAGGCAAGGAGTCCAGGGACCCTGCCGGTCTTATTCAAGACAGTTTATCAAAGCATGTGTCTGGCAGGTGATAGGTGCTCTGTAAATATTTGTGGACTGATTGACTGACCACTGCTGTCAGCCTCTCGAAACAAGGTTTAATAAATCACTGATGAAAAACTTCCTGCTTTTGCAAAGATGCCTTTGCCTGCCCCTTCACAGTCTCCAAAAGCAAAAACAACTTCCTTTATAGGCAACTTTAAAAACCCTGCATCATCTGTCCCCCAGAGTTGTACTGGCAGAAGGAGGACATTATCTTAAAGCCACACCTCAAATACTAGGGCCATTCTAGGCAGAAAGACTCCCCGCAACTTACTTCAGCAACTTGACCCTTGGGGCAGATCCTCACAGGGACACAAGGGGGAGCAGTTTGATCCCCAAAGTCATCTGGACACTAACTCTCTACACCAGAAGGTGGCAATCTGTGCGCTTCCTTAAGGTGCAGAGCTGGCACTTTCCAGGGCACTTTGATAGTTTATCATTCAAAGAGGGACCATGGTGGGAGTGTGACAAAGGTGACCAGGCCTCAGGACAAGGTCAGAAACAGATGGAGGCCATCAGTGTCCGCCTCTGTGAGAGATGGCATTTCCTCCCCCATCTTACACTTAGGTAAACCAAGGTCCAGACAGGCTAAGAGACTGCCAAGACCCCGGCCTCTAGTGGAGTAACATTGCCCAGATCTGAACCCAGCTCTCCTGACACTAGTGCTCACCCTCTTTCCAGTTCCCAAGCAACAGTAGTCTGTGAAAAAGCGCGCAAGGATGTTTCTAAACATTTGGTTAGGGATTCTCTGGGTGACTCAGTGGTAAAGAATCCACTTGCCAGTGGAGGAAACACGGCTTGGACCCCTGGTCCGGGCAGATCCCACATGCCGCAGAACAGCGAAGCCTGTGCACCACAATTATTGAGGCTGTGCTCTGGATCCCGGGAGCTACAGCTTCTGAGCCCACATGCTGCAACTACTGAAGTCTGCGCGCCCTAGAGCCCATGCTCCGAAACAAAAGAAGCCATCGCGGTGAGAAGCCCAAGCACTGGAACGAAGAGTAGTCCCTGCTCGCCACAATTCGAGAAAGCCTTCAGGGCACAGAAGACCCAGCACGGCCAAAAATAAAATATGTAAAAAACATTATATGTCCCTCATCTCCCTCATTTGCCCAAGTTCATGTCCTCTGCATCAGTGATGCCATCCAGCCATCTCACCTTCTGATGCTCTCTTCTCCTCCTGCCTTCAGTCTTTCCCAGCATCAGGGACATTTCCAGTAGGATGGCTCTTTGCATCAGATGACCAAAATACTGGGGCTTCGGCTTCAGCATCAGTCCTTCCAATGAGTATTCAGGATTGATATCCCTTCCCTTAAGATTGACTGGTTTGATCTCCTTGCTGTCCAAGGGACTTTCAGAATCTTCTCCAGCACCACAGTTCAAAAGCATCAGTTGTTTGGCGCTATGCCTTCTTTACAGCTCTCACAACCATACGTGACCACTGGGAATACCATAGCCTTGACTATATGGACCTTTGTCGGCAGAGTAATGTCTCTGCTTTTCAACACACTGTCTAGGTTTGTTATAGCTTTCCTGCCAAGAAGCAGTTGTCTTCTGATTTCATGGCTGCAGTCACCATCTGCGGTGATTTTAGAGCTCAAATAGAGGAAATCTGTTACTACTTCCACCTTTCCCCCTATTTGCCATGAAGTAATGGGAAGTAATGCCATTTTGTTAGTTTTTTTTTTTTTAATATTTAGTTTTAAGCTGACTCGTTCACTCTCCTCCCTCACCCTCATCAAGAAGCTCTTTAGTTCCTCTTTGCTTTCTGCCATTGGAGTGGTATCATCTGCATATCTGAAATTGTTGATGTTTCTCCCACCTATTCTGATCCCAGCTTGTAACTCATCCAGCCCGGCGTTTCTCATGATGTGCTCAGCATGTAGGTTAAACAAACAGGGTGACAGCAGACAGCCCTGTTGTACTCCTTTCTCTGTCTTGAACCAATCAGTTGTTCCATACAGGCTTCTAACTGTTGCTTCTTGACCTGTGTACAGGTTTCTTAGGAGACAAGTAAGATAGTCTGGTATTCCCATCTGTTTAAGAGCTTTCCACAGTTTGTTATGATCCACACAAAGGCTTTAGGGTACTCAATGAAACAGAGGTAGATGTTTTTTTGGAATTCCCCAGTTTTCTCTATGATCCAGTGAATATTGGCAATTTGATCTCTGGTTCCTCTTCCTTTTCTAAACCCAGCTTGGACATCTGGAAGTTGTTGGTTTGCACAGTGCTGAAGCCTAGCAGGCAAGATTTTAAGCATGACCTTAGTAGCATGGGAGATGAGTGCAATTGTCTGATGATTAGCACATTCTTCAGTACTACCCTTCTTGGGAAATGGAATGAGGGTTGACCATTTCCAGTCCTGTGACCACTGCTGGATCTCCCAGATTTGCAATATATTGAAGGCAAAGCCTTGATGGCATCATCCTTTAGGGTTCTGAATAGTTCTACTGGAATTCTTTCGCATCCACTAGTTTTATTAACAGCAGTGCTCCCTAAGGCCCACCCGACTTCACAATCCAGAATGTCTGGCTCTGGGTGACTGACCACACCACAGTAGTAACCCAGTTCATAAAGACTTTTTTTTTTTTTTTCAGTTCTTCCATGTATTCTTTCCATCTTGTCTTGATCTCTTTAATATCTACTAGATCTCTACTGTCTCTGTCCTTCATTGTGCCCATCTTTGGGTAAAATATTCCCTTGATATTTTCAGTTTTCCTGAAGAGATCTCTAGCCTTTCCCCATCTGTTGTTTTCTTCTAGTTTTATGCACTGTTCATTGAAGAAGGCCTTCTTGTCTCTCCATGCTATTCTTTGGAACTCTGCACTTAGTTGGGTGTACTTTTCCCTTTCTCCCTTGCTTTTCACTTTTCTTCTTTCTTCAGCTATTTGTAAAGCCTCCTCAGGTAACCATTTTGCCTTCTTGCATTTCCTTTTCTCTGGGATAGTTTTGTTAGCTGCCTCCTGTACAATATTACGGACCTCCATTCATGGTTCTTTCTCAAGGTACACTGTTAACTATGTCTAATCCCTTGAATCTATTTGTTACCTCCACTACATATTCATAGGGGATGTGATTTAATTTGTTCCTGGCTGGCCTAGTGGTTTTCCCTGCTTTCTTTAGTTTAAGCCTGAATTTGCTATCAGAAGCTGATGATCTGAGCCACAGTCAGCTCCAGGTTTTGTTTTTGCTGACTGTATACAGCTCTTTTGTTGATTATGAGGGCTACTCCATTTCTTCTACGGGGTTCTTGCCCACAATAGTAGATATAATGGTCATCTCAATTAAATTCGCCCATTCCCATCCATTTTAGTTCACTGATTCCTAAGATGTCAATGTTTATTCTTACCATCTCCTGCTTGACCACTTCCAAGGTACCTTGATGCCTGGACCTAACATTTGAGGTTCCTATTCAATATTGTTCTTTGCAGCATGGAATTTTCATCACCAAACATGTCCACAACTGAGCATCATTTCCACTTTGGCCCAGCCATTTCATTCTTTCTGGGGCTATTGTTAGTTCTCCTCCACTCTTCCCTAGTAGCATACTGGACACCTTCCAACCTGGGAGACTCATCTTTCGATGTCATATCTTTTTGTCCTTTTATATAATTCATGAGGTTCTCATGTAAAGTATTCTGAGGTGGTTTGGCATTCCCTCCTCCAGCAGATCATGTTTTGTCAGAACTCCCCGCCCATCTTGGATGGCCCTACGCATGACTCATCACTTCATTGAGTTACACAAGGCCCTTCGCCATGACAAGGCAGTGATTCAAGGAGATGATGATGTCTAATGATTATTAATTTCCGCCAGTTATAGTTGTAAGGAGTAACCAAGAAATAGGCTTTCGTTTTTTGAAGTTTTGTGAACAAATCTACAATGTAATTTCTTCCAGCTTAAGTGGTTTTTAAATCACTAAGTCAAATGACCAAATTGATCATACCATTTGACCTTGAAACACCACTTTGGGAAATGCATTCCAAGGAAACAAAAATATGAGACACATATTTATAAATACATACATTTTATGTATAGTGAAATATAAAAAATAAAGTTGCATATGCAGATGTTTAGAACTGAGCTTCATATTGTAGTTAAAACTGGAAGCAGCCCAAATGCCTGACCGTGGGCCAACACTGGGAGGATCATGCTGTAGTCACAACACCGACACTGGGAATGGCCACTGTGAAGATTGGAGCTGATGTCCAGTTCATCACAAGGGCACCATCATGCTAGTTGTTAAAATACTGAAATAGCAAAAGCAATAAAAGCCAAAATAAATAAGTGGGACTATATAAAACTAAAATGCTTCTATGCAGCAAAGGAAAGCCCATCAAGAAAGTGAAAGGCAACCTACTGAATGGCAGAAAATATTTGCAAATCACATATCTGATAGAGCGTTAGTATCCAAAATATTTAAAGAACTCATACAGCTCAATGGCAAAAAGGCAAACAATTTGATTTTAAAAAGGGCCTATCTGAAAAGACATTTTTCCAAAGAAGGCATATGGATGGCCAATGAAAGGATGTTCCACGTCAGTCATCATCAGGGAAATGCAAATCAAAATCACAATGAGATCACGCCATACCTACTAGAATGGCTATTATTGGAAAGACAAGAAATAAGTCTTGGCAATGATGTGGAGAAAAGGGAGCCATGTGCACTGTTGTTGGGAATTAAATTGGTGCAACCTCTATGGAAAAGAGTACGGTGGTTCCTCAAAAAATTAAAAATAGAACTTCCATATGATCCAACAATTTCACTTCTGGATATATATCCAAAGAAAATGAAAATACTAACTTGATATCTTCACCCCATGTTTATTGTATTATTTATGGTAGTCAGGACATGGAAATAAGACAAATATCCATTGATGGGTAAGTGAATAAAGAAGATATAAGATGTATATACATATATGTGTGTGTATATATATCTCAAATATATAACAGAATGTTAGTCATAACAATTAATGAAATCTTGGCATTTAGGACAACACAGATGGACCTTGAGGACATTATGTGAAATCAGAGACAGAGAAAGACAAATACGACATGCTCTCATATGTGGAATCTAAAAAACAATAAAACACCCAAGCTCATAGACACAACTTTTTCTCATAGAAGAAGTTGGTAGTTATCAGCAATGAGAGTTGGGGCACGGTGGTGGTAGGGAATAAGCAAAATGAGTGAAGGGGGTCAAAAGGTACAAGCTTTCAGCTGTAAAATAGGTCCCCAGGATGTGATATTCAGCATGATGACTGTAGTTGATAATACTGTATTGCATTCTTGAAGGTTGCCAAGAGAGTAAATCTTAAAACTTCTCATCACAAGAGAAAAAAAAAATACCAGTAACTAAGGGGACATATGTTAACTAGACTTATTATGGTGATCATTTCACAGTGTATACAAATATTGAATCATTTTATTGTACACCTGAAACTAATATTAATAGATCAATTAGACAGACCTCAATAAAAGTAAGTTTTAAAAAATACTTCAGTATTTCCATATCGTTGGAAATAGTAGGGGCTGAGTGTCCCCCTGGATCCTCCCTGACCCCTCCACTAGGATCTTCCTGGATCTCCTATCCAGCAACTAAATGTGAGTGCCTGGTCCAACAGGACTCTGCAGGATCCCACCCTGTGCCATGGTCAGTACACATCCTAGAACCAGTTATTATTAATAAATATTTTTAAACCTCCCCTGGCTAAGATTCTGTACCTTTACAAAAAAGTTGCCTTATTTTGGAATGAGACAAGAGATACAGGGATCAAGAGAGAGACATTTTATGACTTAGTAAGAAAAATGGAGTAGAACTTGATATAATGAATGCAGTTGACCCTCCCTATCTGTGGGTTCTGAATTCATTTTATTTAAGAGACTTGAGCATCCTCAGATTTTGATATCCATGGGGATCTTGGAACCAATAACCTCTGGATCACGAGAGAGTCATCTTTGGGAATAGCAATGACACAAACTTATATTTGCATAACCAAGAGTCTATAAATATTCAGTAAATTAGGGAATAGGAGATTTGAAAATATTATCAGGTGTGCACTCAACATCCTTTCCCCCTTTTTACTGCCTTTATTTTTTTCTTTTAAGACTTTCTTTACCTGGACCATTTTTAAAGTCTTTATTGAATTTGTTACAATATCGCTTCTGTTTCATGGTTTGCTTTTTTGGACCCAAGGCATGTAGGGTCTTAGCTCCCTGACTAGGGATCAAACCCACACCCCTGGCTTGGAAGGCAAACTCTAACCACTGGACCAACAGGGAAGTCCAGTCCTCTCGGCTTCTTTAAAGCAAAGTCCTCTTTGTTTCTTTAAAGAAAACTGTAATTTTTATTCACTCCCTTCTTACTCTTCTGGTAACAAAGTGGTTTGGGGAAGGCTGAGCCTGGAGACAGTGTGGGTGGTAGGGGTCCAATCTAGAATTCCTGAGCCCGGAGTGGCAGCTCATTACTCTGGCCATATAGTGAATTGGTATAGGCTAGTGACATAGTTTCAGAGAAGGCAATGGCACCCCACTCCAGTATTCTTGCCTGGAAAATCCCATGGGCGGAGGAGCCTGGTAGGCTGCAGTCCATGGGGTCACGAAGAGTTGGACACGACTGAGCAACTTCACTTTCACTTTTCACTTTCATGCATTGGAGAAGGAAATGGCAACCCACTCCAGTGTTCTTGCCTGGAGAATCCCAGGGACGGCAGAGCCTGGTGGGCTGCTGTCTATGGGGTCATACAGAGTCGGACACGACTGAAGCAACTTAGCAGCAGCGGTGGCATAGTCTGGCTAGGGAGGTGGAAAGAAAGTTGGCTAGGAAAATTCTAGCAAGACTTTCTTTTCCCATCTAAAAAGAGACCATGACAGGAATATCCCCTTTATTTCCTTTGAGGATATATTGCTCAAACCTAAGGCAAACATCTTGCATCCCCAAAGGGAAAGCTAAGAGAATTTCAGAGAACACAAATCTGAGCCAGGACGTCTTTGAGCTGCTAAATTAATCAACCCTGGATCAGCTCTATTATTAGCCTTTGTGTTACTCTTTAAGCACTTTAGCTGGATTTGCTGGTATTTGCAGAGTCCCACTAGAATGTATGTTATTTGTTCACTACTGTATCTCTGTGATCTGTGACACTGCCTGGTACACAGCAGACTCACCATAAATATTTGTTGAAGGGATAAATGAATAAAAAACATCCTCACTGATGTAGGAGGGTGTTAAGTTTTTCAGTGGTCCTGGCGTTAGATTTGTTTGTTTTAAGCATCCAGTCATCGTTGTTGGCTGTCCATTTTTTCCAGTGCTTCAGTGTTATGAAAAGTGACAGGCCTGGATTTGAATCTGGATCTGCTACTTACCGGTCAAGTATCCTTAGGCAGATTATTCGTCTGCACTGAGCACACCTGTAAAGTGAGCACAACCACCACTAAATTATAAGGTTGCTGTGAGGCTTGGATGAGAAGTGGCCATAGAGAGGCCATGGGAGAGGATCATCAGTTGGTTTTGTTCCTCACTTCCCTGTATTTCTGTATCACAGGTACCAGATTCCAGGAAGGCAGAGAGTCGCTTAACATCCCCAGGAATGAGACAGAGTGACATCATATACCTCCCGATATGATATCCTGAGATGAACCCAGCATCGCCTTTGGGGTACCCCAGCCAAGAGTGTACAGCATAAATCATCATGAGGAAACATCAGACAAACCTGAAATGAGGTACATTTTACACAATACCTGGCCTACATACTTAAAAAATGCCCACTGTTAGGAAAGACAAGGGAAAAAAAAAAAAGACCAGAGAAGTGTTATAGATTAAAGAATACTAAAGGGACATAGCAACTAAATGCAATGATGATCTGGGAATTTTCCTTGCTATAAAGGGCTTTATAGGATAATTTTAAAGGATAATTTGTAAAATCCGAATAAGGTCTGTATATTAGATAATAATTGGTATCAAATTTAATTTCCTAACTTTGATAATTAGTCTCTAGTTATGTAAGAGAATGTCCTTGGTTGTAGAAAACATACACATTGAAGGAATAGAGGAGTATAATGTCTGCAAGTAACTCATAAGCTATTCAGAAAAAAATAAAATCACACAAACACATAGCGAGGAAGAGATCTAGAAGGTTAAATAAAGCAAATGTAGGAAAACGTTAATATTTTCCTTCACCCGGGGATCCGAGGATCCGGGTGAAAAATGTGCTAGAATTCTTTGTCCTAGGTTTGCAACTTTGTTTTAAGTTTGAAACTATGTAAAAAGTTTACAAAAATGTTAAAGCAATACTAGAGCCATGTCTTGAAGAATATTAGGAATTTGTGGTTGGAAAAGGAGACTTCTAGGCTGAGTGAAAACTTGGGAAAGTATTCAGGAAGATGCTTGGGTGCTGGCAGGCCCATTTCACAGAAAGCTACATTTGAGCAGGTTTCAGAAAGAGGTATCCGAGTCCTCCAGGTGGGCCACAGGAGGAAAGGCCTTCTAGTCAGCAGCCAGTGGTATGAAAGAGCAGGGCGCTGGCAGGCAGGAGTTAGATGTGGACGAGGCCTGGCTGTGAGCAGCAAAGCTGGACATTTAGGTTGGGGACAAATTGCAAAGTATGAATACCCTGCTAAGACACTGGGACTTTATTCTGTGAGCAGGGAGTGGATGAAAAGATCCATGTTAGATGGAGTTGGGGAGGATACATGGAGCAGAGGGTGGGGGGAGCCAGGCCACAAACGAAAATTGTACGGTGTTTGGGGAGTGAAACAAGATGCCAAGGGCCCAATGGATAGCATCTTGGCCAGAACAAGAAGGATGAGGTATACATCCTCCTACCTCCAATCCACAGGGAAGCAGATGGGCTCACCAGTCTTGGTGCTCTGATTCCAGTTCACTCTGCCTTGCAGAGGCCACGGGACACTGGACCTTCCAGCATGGGCAAGCCCTAGCAGGCTTAGTGGGTGGACCAGACGCTAACATGGAGTGCTAGGGGTGGAGGACCACAAGCCATCTCAGGTGAAAGGCCTTCGTTAAATTAAAAAACGCCGCCTCCATTCCCGGTTCTGGCCAGAGTGGTCTCTTCCTGTTCTCTTAGTGTCTGCCTTCCCAGGATCCCACCGTGCTGTCCACCTGGCTGCTCTGGCCAGCGCTGCCCTAGCTCCACCCCAGGAGGCTAAAGACCCCGCCACAAATGGTTCCTTTTATTGCATAACAGTTGGGCATTTTCAAATCCAATTGAGCCAGTCCATTCATTCAGTTTGACAAATATTTGCCTGGTGCTACCGTGTGCTTAAGGGACTTATCTGAGAGGAAAGGGGAAGTAGGTGGGGCAGGAACATGGCTGGGTTGTATTGTAGCAAGAGTGGTTTTTCTCCTTGGCGTTTCGTTTGCTACATCCAAATTAGATATTTGTTTGTCATCAAATGTGAAAGGAATTGTTATCTTTTTTAAGTCATTCCTGGCTTAATGAGGGCGCAGCCAGGCAACCAGTGGCATCAAGAGGCATTCTGAGCAGCTTATTAAACACTCATGGATCCAGATGATCCCCACATGGTCTGGTGATTATCCTTAATGCACTCCACTTCTTACTCATCCAGGGGCCTCTTCACAGTCAGGGTGGTCATGATAGTGATGATGAGGATGTGCAGTTACTATGTGTTAAGCACTCAGCTAAATGCTTTCTGCACATTCTCTCCAACCTTAACCAGTTAATCCTGCAAGGCAGATATTTTATGCTTGAGGAAATCAGGGTTCAGAGAGGTTGATGGGTTTGCCAAAGGCCACACAGCCATTTAGAAGCAGAGTCTGTGTCTGAACTCAGGTCTTCTGGTCTCGAAAGGTTATGACCATTCCAGTGTCATGTCACCTCCTACCACTTCAAAATGGGAAGGATTTTTTGGGTAAGTGAATAAAAATTTTCTGCAAGGCGATGGTTCTCAAAACTTGAGCAAGAATCAGCATTACCCAGAGGGTTTATTAGAATACAGATGGCTGGGTCTGTATATTGATGTGGGCTTCCCAGGTGGCTCAGTGGTAAAGACCTCACCTGCCAATGCAGGAGATGTGGGTTTGATCCCTGAGTTGGGAAGATCCCCTGGAGAAGGAAATGGCAACCCACTCCAGTGTTCTTGCCTGGGAAATCCCATGGACAGAGGAGTCTGGTGGGCTACAGTCCATGAGGTTGCAAAGAGTCGGAGATGACTTAGAAACTAGACAACAGCAAATATATTGAAGTGTCTGAGGCAGGTGCTGCTGATTAGCACTTCTGACAAACCCAGGTGATGCTGAGGCCACCCTGGTCCAGGGACCGCTCTCAGGACCACTGCCCTGTGGGAGAACAGTGAGTTGACTCTGGCTCACCCAACCCTGACCCTGCTGTTCTGTTCAGTTAGGAATCTCCCAAATCTCCCCATTTCCTGGATCTGAAAAGGAAACCGAAGCAAGTGCCTCCTCCCTTCTTCCCTCTGTCTTCCTGGGAGTCTGTGCGAGGCTTCAGGGGCACAGAGGGTCCCCGGCTGAGCTCTTTGCTCTCAGTGGTGTAGTCTCGTCCACTCTCGGGTCACTGCCCTCTCTTTCTCTCTGACCCCACGGTCATTCCCAGGTCTCCCCAGCTTTCGCTCACTTGTTGATTCTCTGTGGACTGACCCTGCCTTCATCTCCGTGCTCAGGTGTGATGTGTGAGCTCTGTCACCTTCAGCACCCTCTCCTGATCTGCGGGGACACAGAGCTTGTCTCTGTCGCCTGAGATCCTTGTTCCTCTGGGAAGATTCACTTTATAGCAGTTTGGTAACCTTCCCAAGTTATAGTTTAACATGGGAACGTGTGTTTCAAAGGCTCATAGGCTTTTAGACTTGGAAGAGACTTAGCTGGAAGGAGAAAAGGAAGGAAGTGAGCAGTTTTTGAGAATCTGCCATGTGTCTGCACACAGCCAGGAGCTTAGTATGTGTCAGTGTTTACTCTTCACAGTAACCCTATGAGTTCAGGCCTGAGTGTGTGTGTTTTATAATCTCCACGAACAGTGGAGAAAACAGAGATTCTAGGAAGATATGATCAGACAGCTAGGAACTGAGCCACAATATGACCCCAGGTCTGTCCCTGCTCTTTCCACCACCGCTGACCCATCAGTTCATATCACTGATGTTCTCTCTAACTCAGAGATGAATTTATTGAGTTATTTATTGGCCCACACACGAGGCCCAAAGGCTGACCTTCTAAGACAAGCCCTGGGTCAGTCATGCAGTGGTCAGTGCTGGGGAGCTGCCAGGCAGTGGCGGGAGGAGCTGGGGAGCAAGGCCATTGTCAAGTGCTGAGTGAGCTGGGGAAAGGTGCCAGGACTCTGGAAGGGTTGGCAGGAAGAGCTGCTGGGAGCAGGTGAAGGCAAACAGGATCTCAGGGGTTTCCGAGGAAGAAGCCGCCACCAGCCGGGCCCTCAGCTTAGGCCCAGCTAGTTGCTGTGCTGCTTTGAAGAGCAAGGTGCCAGCCTTCCTGGCCAGGTTGTGGGCTTGGGGAAAGGCAGCTTCGGCCTGGCACATCAAGGGCCTACTGTTGTGCCCAGCATTATGAGGTATTGAGGCTATGCTTTAAAAGAAAAAAATTATTGTCTCAAAATGTATTATCTCAAATTTTATTAATACAATTTATTATCTCAAAGAGCTAACAGTTCAGGGGTAGGTACAAGCTTCTAACAAAACCCAGCCAGATAAATATGGTTTTTTGAATAATTAATTAATTTGGCCACACTGGATCTTAGTTAGGGCATGCAGAGACTTTTAGTTGAGGCAAGTGGGTTCTAGTTCCTTGACCAGGGATCCAACCTGGGCCCCCTGCATTGAGAGAGTGGAGTCTTAGCCACTGGGCCACCAGGGATGTCCCTATATGATTTTTAATATGGTGGCTTAGAACATATGCATTTGACGTCCAGGGATCCTCCAAGGGGCACAGCCGCAGGGGAGCGAGGAGGGGCCCTCTCTTGATGGTTCTGCCCTTCCACACCCAGCGCTTCATGGATCCTTGGTGCACCCCATGGGGTGCACAGAGGAGGGAGTCCTGACTGCCCCTCGGTGGGTGGGTGAGGCTCCCCAGAAGTGTGGTAGTTAGTTGGACTTGGGGAAATAGATAGGAGTTCTTTATGCAGAAAAGAGGAAGAGGAGATTACTGCACTGCGTATCTTGTACCTTGATTTCGGTGCCATAAGCACTTTTAGCCTTAGCTGCCAGGAGCAGGACGTGGGTCGGGCCTCTTGGCCTCTTCCATTCCAATCTGAAAAGCCCCGGCTCTTTGTATATGCGTCTTCCCATGACAGTTCCCTTCAGAAGAGCCAGAGGTCTGAAGTGCTGGCATCTCAGGGTATGGTGGGTGTGCTCTACAGTTGACTCAGGCTGTCTTGGGGACAACAGTTAAGATCGATTTCCTTTTTTCCCCTCTCTGCCAGCCATTTTTCTTCAGCGGCTATCTTCCTAGAGTCCACCATGTAATGACTGGCAGACCAGGGACAAATGAGGGAGGGGCCATCAACCATGCCTGTCATCTGTCCTTGTTAAGTCACCGAAAGAAAATGTTAGCTGTGAGTCAATGAAAAATGGAACATGAAGCCAAAGGGGGAGGACATTTAAATGCATCTCTTAATGAGTGTTGAGTGAAAAAGCGAGTTCTGGACTGGAATTCAGCAGGGTGACTTCACCCTAGGTAGCTGGGGCGAACAGGAGCTAGGAAGACATAGGGAAGGACTCTCAGAAAGATGTTAGACATCAGTTGGGTGGCGGTGGCAGGGGAGGGGAGAGCCTCAGGCTGCCAGATGGTCATCCAGCCGAGCTAGCACTGAGAAGAGCTTTGGAATGAGGGACAACCAGTCCTCCACCCCCAACAGCCCCTCTCTGGGGTCCTCCGCGTCTGAACGCTGCTGGAGGAAAGCTTAGTACAGCACCCATGGGGAGACCGCCTCTTTTGGTACAGTCCTGACTGAAGCAGGTGAAGAATCTGGCCCTCCTGCTCTCAGCCACACCCAGATGAGGCCATGGCCAGGAGCCAGACGGTGATGACTCAGGCGAGGGAAGCCCCAGCAAAGTTACTGCAAACCAGTTATGCAACCTCCTACTGTGATCAACCACCCAGCCCGCCTTCCTCACCCTCACCCAGTGGAGCATAGGCGTACTCTGTGTGGGGGAGGAATGATACTGAAATTATAAACTGCACAGTGACTGAGGTTTTAATAACCAGGTTGAATTGCAAGCCTGGACAACGTTAAGGGGACGCAGATAAGTTGCTGGCTCTGAGGCAATGGAGAAATCCCGGGCCAAGAAGGGCTAATCCAAGTATGGGAAGAAAGCTAGTTTCGTGTTGGCCCACATAAGGGTGATTATGAAAACAAACCCCAGACTCTTGGGTTATTTTCTTTTTTGTCTTTTAATTGAGGTGAAATTCACATAACATGGGATTAAGTATTATAATTGTGTACACTTCAGTGGCATTTGGTACATTCACTAGGTTGTGCAACCATCACCTTTAGCAGGTTCCAAAGCACAAAGAATTTTCATCACTCCTTGGGGTTTTGTTTTCTAATTGGCTGCAGTGGGTCTTTGTTGCTGCATTTGGGCTTTCTCTAGTTGTGGCAAGCAGGGGCTTCTTTCTAGTTTCAGTGCGTGGACTTCTCATTGTGGTGGCTTCTCTTGTTTCAGAGCACATGGTGCGTGAGCTTAGTTGCCCCACGGTACACAGACTCTTCCTAGACCAGGGATCAAACCCACATCCCCTGCATTGGCAGGTGGATTCTTTATTATTGGTCAACTAGGGAAGTCCTTTGGGGTTGTTTTTATGCCCTTGTTATAGAAGTGATGTTAAGGCTCAGGAAAGTGAAGTGAGTGATCTAAGTTCATCTAGGCTGGTAGAGACCAGACTTGAACCCAGTCCTCTAATTCCCCTGGAAGGAAAGAACCTTGTTTTCAGACTTTGGTTAATAGCCTCTTAACTGACTCCCTGTCCTCTAGTCTCCCCTGCCTCCTGTAGTCTTATACATAATTAGTAGATTCATCTCTTACAGCCAGGTTTCCCATCTCAACCTCCCAGTGGGTCCTCATTAGCATCGAAATAAAGTTTGAACTCCTTTATCCACTGTAACCTTTATGTTGATGCAATCACCAAGCAACTTGTTTCTCTCCAGTGTGTGGTTGGTCCATGGGAAATGCTCTTGCATCCTCACCTGGCAACCCTGGGACTAGAGGCCGATCTGAGCACAGCCCCTCTCCTTTATCCTGTCCATCAACTGCCAACCACCTTGCATTTGCCCTTTAGACTTCTTAGGCAAGATCTGACACCAATGCCTGCTCCAAAAACTGTAAGAAATATGTATCGGGTTCTCTGAGTATTGCCCCTGGGAGCTCCCCCTCACTTGACTCAAGGGGAAGGACAGGAACCACCCCCCATCTATTTACCTTATTATTATTAACTAAATTATTTTATAGTCAAATAGGGGATGCAATGTAGATATTAAAATGATTGATGGCAGTGTATACATGTTAATTGAAAAGATATTCATGGTGTGTTGAGAGATGCCAAAAGGTAAAAACCTATATATAGTGTATAATTCTGTCTCAGAAAAATATCTATAAATAGAGCATATATATGTTTTGAACCCATGCATATATTTGTATAAGAAAAAGTCTGAAAAGATATACTCCAAAATGTTAATGACAGTCCTCTCTAGGTGGTATAATATAGAGTGGCCTTAATTTTTTCCTTTTGCTTATTATTTGCTCAGGTTTTTTTTGTTTTGTTTTTTTTCTATAAAAACATGGCCTGTATAAGGAAGAGAATACCGAAGAGGAAAAGGGTTCCTGAAGTGCTTGGCTCACACTCCTCGATGTGGCTTATGTTACACCTAATTGTGTGTATGCATCTGCTTTTGCTTCACCTTGGGGACATGGATGTCATCCCGTTCGTTTTGTCTTCTCCATGACATCTCCATGACAAGCTCGAGTTATTAGCCAGCTAATGAGTAGACCTCGGCCCTTCTGTCTCTAACCCCTCTTGAATGATCAGGCTGGTTTAGGTCCTGATCCCAGCCCCTCAGGCACCCTCCAGGAGGTTGCCCTCTGGATCTGTGCCAGTCCTGGGTTCCCGAAGTTTCCTCCCAGGCAGTGGTGCCAATGAGTAAAAGCCGTACACAGCTACCTTTCCTGTTTCCCGCCTTCCCTAGGCCAAAATCAGAGGGAGAAACAGCAAGTCTGTAGACCTGGAAACGCTCCTGTGCTTGTGGGTTTCTTCTCAATATTATTTCATTCCTGTAAGGTGATGTTCCATTGCCAGGGCAACCAGGAGGGCTCTGCACATAGCAGCCGCTGCCTCGACCTTAACTCTATTTTCTTCAACTCCCACTGGCTTCTGAGCTCACTTCACACTTGTGGTCACAAGAATGTAAACATGCTTCGGTTCTGCTGGGATTTTTCCTTCATCTTGTTTTGTTTCCCTTCCTAAGGTCTGGCTGCCAGGTATAGTTTCTCCTGCAAAGTACTAGCTGAAATCATTTTATTTTTACCAGCTAAGCTTGGTATCTTTTACTCTTCCCATACTGTCTTGAGGCTTAGTCAAAATAGATGAGTATGTATTTTCCATGTGTGAGCCAAAATGTCAGAACTGGACATATCCAATTGGGAGAATGCTGGTTGCAACAGCTTTAACTGTTTGTTTTTCCCCCTTGCTTTATATTTTTCCCCTTGGTTTTCCTTTTCCAACTCCATCATGGCAGAAACACACGTTTCTAAACTACTTTGTAGGAGCAACTCTCTGTGACGCTGAAACTGGGCAGGACCCTGCGGGGCCCTCCTGGGAACAAAAGCCCCTCGGTGTGCCCTGTTTCTTGCTTGTAGGAAAAGGCTTTAGTGTCCTAGGCCTTGCCTGAGCTTCAAAGAGCAAACTCATGCAGTTGCTAAGTAGGAAAGAGAGGGAATGCAGAAACAACCAACCAAAAAATAGCAGTTGAAGGAGGAAAGTAATGGTAATAGGTCAGTAATAGAACAGAGTCCTGATTCCTCCTCAAGGGATATACATCATCCGATACACATCTTTGATTTGTTCTGTAGGAACTAAGACATTCATCCCCCAACCCAGGTGGAAGGTGGCAACTA
Organism: Muntiacus reevesi; assembly: GCF_963930625.1. NCBI lineage: Eukaryota > Metazoa > Chordata > Mammalia > Artiodactyla > Cervidae > Muntiacus > Muntiacus reevesi. The sequence goes on along the minus strand of NC_089255.1, from coordinate 45,082,285 downwards.
CACACTGAGGAAAAGCACTTAGATCCCAGACTAGCTGGAACCACAAGGCTGATGATTGAGACTCCTGAAATATCCTCCTCACCACCAACCAATCAGAAGAAAATCATGCACCCTACAGCCATCACCCCAAACATTGCATTTAAAAAGCCTTGCCTGAAGGGACACATAGTTTTTGAGAGGCAGGAGCCTGCTTTGTCCTCCTTTGCTTGCCAAAGCAATAAAGATATTCAAATACTTCACAAAAAACTCTGAGGGGGAAAAAAAACCTTTACCTGAAAGCTATTGGCGGAGTTTAGGTCTTTTGAGCATGCGATGCCTGTTCTCTTCGCTTGGTGCCTGCAATTAACAATGCACTTTCCTTCACCACAACCTAGTCTCGGTAAATTGGATTTGCCGCATGAGGGATGAGCAGACCCAAGTTGGGTTCTACAGCAGCACAGCCTATTTGGGGTAAGACATGAGTGAATTCTGCCTCTCCCTGGTGAGGCTCAGTGGTCTTATTACATAACTGAACTTACTTAGTTAGGCCCAACCAAAGGAGTGTGAGCCGCTCATGATCAAATGACCTAACTCCCCCATAGATTTCAGGGAAGGGTTTTCAAAGGCAAAATTTAGGGTGAGGGATACAGGGTGTGTGACTCTTTTCTGATGGGTTGGTGATAAAGTAACAGAGCAATGTTTCAGGAATTTCCATCATCAGCCTTCTGGTTCCAACCAGTCTGGGGTCTGTGTGATTGTGTTCACTGTGTAGTAGTCAACATCCACGGGGGTTGGTGACTTGGTGGGGAGGGAGGGAGGAGTCTTAGTTCCTGCAGAACCGCTCAGAGATGCATGTCAGATTGTTCTGTGTATCCCTTGTGGAGGAACTGGGACTAGCTATAATAGTTTTATTGCTGAACTATTATCATTACTTTCCTTGTTTAACTGCTTTCCTTTGTTTCTGCATTCCCTCTCTTTTCTACTTAGTAACTCCCTGAGTCTGCTCTTTGGACCTCAGGGAAGGCACAGGAGACAAACTCTTTTCTACGAACAATAAAGGGGAGCCTGAAGGGGCTGTTGTACCCAGGAGTGTCCCACAGGGTTCTACTCAGATTCAGTTCCCTCTTTTCACTGATACTCCTCAACTCCAGGGGGAACAGATGTGGGACAAGACAGGGACCAAGGTTTTGGATAGAGAAGTTAACCATAAACTCAACAGAGGAACTTGATTTCAGGGGGACTCAGTGTGACAGGCAAGAGAACTAGACCCCTCAATAATAATAAAACTCATAGAGCCTCCAATTCCCTCTCATTCCATCTCTTGTCTTTAAAATATCTGTGAATCAAACAGTTAAAATATCTGTAAATCAAGCTCCATTTCTGAAATTAATTCTGTAACGAAGTTGTTTTCTGAGGAGCCAAGTTTCAGCAGGCTAAACACATTAGCTTTGCCCAGTATCTGGCACTTAACTGTTGAAAGGAATTAAATCTAATTAAATAGAATCAAAGCAAATGGAATTGGCAGATGACTAACCAGCCTTGCAAATAAGGGCCACTGGCCCTTTAAATGCAACCCTGATGAAGCCTAAGAGGAGGCAAGCTCGGGACTGGGGCCCCTTCCACAGTCTGTGGGGCGGGGATTTGCTTTGCTCTGTGAGCCCACTGTGGTTTCTCATAGTCGCTGCCTGTGGTCAGTAACTGGCTTTGAATCAAGTCAAAAGTGAAAGTCTCTGATGACAGCTGGATATGAGTTTGGCCTGGGTGTGAAAGAGGGTGAATAGAGGGAGCTGAGGGAAAGAGGGGGGTGGGCTCCCCTAAAGTCAGTGAAGCAAACACTGTAACTATCAGAAACACCCCGGGTGGCTCAGTCAGTACAGAATTCACCTGCAATGCAATGCAGGAGACCTGGGGTTCGATTCCTGGGTCAGGAAGATCCTCTGGAGAAGGAAATCATAAACTCCACTCCAACCCGCTCCAGTGTTCTTGCCTGGGAAATCCCATAAACAGAGAAGCCTGGTGGGCTACAGTCTATGGGGTCACAAAGAATCAGTCACAACTTAGCGACTAAATCAGGAACCACCTTCAGAAACATGAGATCATTAATGATATAAAATGAGCAATGGAACTCATGTTCCAGCCCTCTCTGGACGGATCCCTGTCCTGATAGTAGCTGAGCATAGCCAGACCCAGAGAGGTATAGACAGGCAACCTCAGGGTGTGGCCGGACCCTGCACCTGGGGCTGGAAGGGAAGCAAAGGAGGAGAGTCAGTCACTGTGCTAGGTTATGCAATTAGTTTTCATGATGAATCTGAGACATAGACTTTATTCCCACTTTATAGAAGGGGAAACTGAGGCCCAGAAGGGTAAAGCAATATCATAGAAGGGATGCCACCTTGAGAGGCATACAGAACTGGGTTCTAGTATCTTGGGCGCCATCCCCTACCACCTGCATGACTTTGGGTAACTCCTTACCTGCCCTGCCCCCTCAGACTCCTTGTCTGTGAACAGGAGATATTAGCGTCTACCTCGCAGAGTTGTCATGAGGATGAAATACAAAGAAAATGATGCACAGAAACGACCCTGACACGTGGGAGGCAGATTTTCCTTGAGTGTGGCTTCTCTTGCTTCTTGCCCAAAGTCAAGAAGCTGGCAGGCTACCAGGTCATAGACTCAGGTCATCTGGTAGACTCACCCTCTGGGGGGGGTGAAGTGGGAACTCGGCTTTAGGGTACAACCCCTGTGCCTCCTCCTGGGTCTCCCTGTGCCTGCCCAGGAAGCAGCAGCTAGAAGGATTCTCCTACACCTGGGGAGGAGACAGAGTGAGAGGGGTCCCACACACATACCCCTCTTTCCCAACCCTGCCTACTCGCCCAGCCTTGTGACCCCTCCCTGTTAAACTCGCCTTCAGGTGACATATCCTTAGTGTCCGGAGAAGCCAGTCGTGTCCTGTGAGGATCACAGAAGCCCCAGCTCTGCCCTTAGCCTGCTGACCAGTCTTGCCACTTCAACCTCTGTGTTAGTGCTCACCATTTCCCCACTGCTGGCCCAGACCCCACTCCATTTCTTGTGGAGGCAAAATGTTTGTGGCCTCCTCTGGGAAGCTTTCCATCACACTGTTAGCTGCAAAAAGCAAAGAAAAACCTCTGCCTTGCCCAGCTCACCTGCTCTTGGCCCTCTCACAGCATCTGTCACCTCCTGCTCAGCATCCTGGTGGCTTGGGTGCGCCTTGTCCAGGGGACTCTGCTCTGCTCTCCGGGAAGGGGGCCCCCCTTCTCCTGTTCCCTTCAGTGGTTTCTCCTGCCTCGTCCTCTACCAAGAAGGTCCTGCCCCTCCGGAAGGGCTCAGCAAGTTACCTCCAGTTTGCATGTGACCACCTGGATCAAGCGAGAAGGGAGGAGAAACCATTTGGTCTCCACTTTCTCAGATCTAGCTTTACCAACAATAGAGCTGATGCTTTTAGCCCTGGATCAGCTTCTCAGTTGGTTGAAACCCCACAGGGGTGAGGAGTTTGACCTAAGGAGCAGCGTAGAAGCCCTGTGAGGGCAGAAACTGTTTCTTATTTTTATTTTTAGTAAATAAAAAAATTATATAAATATTTAATATATATAAAAGACAAATGCAGAATATCTGTAAGTTATAAACCACAAATATAGACCTTGAGCCTAAGAACTAATCCGTGGGGGGGAGGAGCAGGGCAGGAGGAGATAAATTAGGGGTTTGGGATTAGCAAATACAAAATACTATATATAAAATAGATAAACAACAAAGTACTACTGTTTAGCACAAGGAACTATATATAATATTTTGTAATAAACTATAATGAAAAAGAATTTTTAAAAAGAACAAATCCAATCGGCTTCATCCCAGCTATTCACTTGCCTTCTCACAAAAGGTAGTCTAGCATTTTGAGCCTAACATTGGCCTCCCTTTTATGTTTTCAGTTTTAGCAAAGATGCATGCATTTCTGAGCTATAGATGCTTTAATTTTCTTGATTTTGGGGGAGTAAGGTTCTATATAAATAATATCAAGCAAAATTTAATGTTTGGTGATTATGAGTTTTATCATTTTAAGCTGGATATGTACCTACCCTGCAACTCTTCAGTTCCATTCTTAGGTATGTACCCTAGGGCATTGGCGCTCAAGCTTTTTGGATTCTTTTATCCTCCTAAAAAGTATTGGAGATCCCATACCAAAGAACTTTTGTTTATGTGGGTTACATCTATCATATTTACTATTTTAGAAATGGAAACATTTAAAAATATTGACTAATTTAAAAATAAGTGCAGTATATTTTTTTAATTGAAATATGGTTGATTTATAATGTGCTGATTTCTGCTCTACAGCAAAGCAATTCAGTTATATATACACATTATTTTTATATTATTTTCCATTATGATTTATCGTAGAATTTTGAATATAGTTCTTTGTACTATGCAGTAGGATTTTGTTGTTTATCCATTCTAGTAGCTTACAGTTGCCAATCCCAACCTCCCAATCCATCCTCCCCCTAACCTACCCCTCCTTGGCATCCACAAGTCTGTTCTCTATGTCTGTGAGTCTGTTTCTATTTCATATTTAGGTTTATTTGTGTCATATTTTAGATTCCACATATGAGTAATATCATGTGGTATTTGTCTTTCTCATTCTGACTAACTTCACTGAGTATGATAATCTCTAGTTGCATTCATGTTGCTGCAAATGGCATTCTTCCTTCTTATGGCTGAGTAGTATTCCATTGTATATATGTACCACATCTTCTTTATCCATTCATCTGTTGATGGATATTAAGGTTGTTTCCATGTCTTGGCTATTGTGAACAGTGCTGCTGTGAACACGGAGGTGCGTGTATCTTTTTGCATTAGAGTTTTATCTGGATATAGGCCCAGGAGTGGGATTGCTGAATTATATGGTAATTCTATTTTTAACTTTCTGAGGAGCCTCCATACTGTTTTCCACAGTGGCTGCACCAAATTACATTCCCACCAACAGTGTAGGAGAGTTCCCTTTACTCCACAACCTCTCCAGCATTTGTTATTTGTAGAGCTTTTAATGATGGCCATTCTGACCAGTATGAGGTGGTATCTCACTGTAGTTTTGATTTACATTTCTCTAATAATTAGTGATGTTGAGCATCTTTTCATGTGTCTATTGGTCATTTGTATTTCTTCTTTAGAGAAATGTCTATTTAGGTCTTTTGCCCATATTTTAATTGAAACTCAGTACATGTTAACATATTTTATGAGAAAGAACTATGTATACTTTATTTGGTTTTTTTGTTTGTTGGTATGCAATGCTGTGTGGCATGTAGGATCTTAATTCCCTGACCAGAGGATGAAACTGTGCCCCCGAAATGGAGTTTTAACCACTGGCAAGGGAAGTTCCTATATATACTTTAAAATTTAAGGAGATGAGTAGCATTGTTTACATTTTGCAAATCTCTTTATTAACTGGCTTTAACAGAAGACTGCATCATACAAATCTATAATTCGAGATGGTAGGAGCATTTCAATAGACTTTTTGGATAATTGTGTATTTATCACACAGCCTCTGAAAAACTCATCAGTGTGTGCCTAACAGAATGAAAGTGAAAATTATTATGAAAATAGTCTTGACCTCATGGACCCCCTAAAAGGGCTTCAGGGACCCCTATGGGTTCTTGGACCACACTTTGAGAACTGTTGCCTTTGTGAAACTTGTACATGTGCACCAGGAAGGATGTGCCAGGTTATTCATTACAGCATTGCTTGTAAAACAACAACAACACTGGAAACAACCCAGATATTATCCATCAGCAAGAGAATTAGTAAATGAATTATGGTTCATTCACACAATGGTCTATTTTATAGCAGTTAGAATAGGGCCTTTTTCCCTATCTTTGTACATGGGAAGTTCATGTATTAATGGAGTTCTTGCATTTTGACTGAGTAGCTCATTTGACTGGTATAGACCAGAGTGTTGAATGAGGCCATGTGCAAAATAGGGATGTGAGAGATGGGCAAACAATGAACAAACCCAAAGACTGAACAAGAGGCAAAGCCAGAGTCACCTACCTTCCTGTTGTGACTTTTGTCATGTTAAATTCTCAGGCTGAAACCTTTCTATTTTCTGAAGCACTTGACTTCAGCCTAATGATTAAAAGTTAACTTCCTGTTTTAAAATGATGTGTAGATCATGGCAAAATAGTTTGCAAACAGTGGGAGTTAATAAACACAAACTCACGGAAATCAGCAAATTTAGAAAAGATCTTCCTTTTGGAAGTTTGAGAGCACAGGGCTAATACAAGCACATTCTGTGTTTAAAACTGAGCCTTCTTACTAGAATAGAAACATTTCAAAGCAAAATCTTCCCACACATCTGATCCTGTTAAAACGGAAGGAGAAACAACTGAGAGCTTTGTAGAGACCACACAGCCCACTGAAACGATCCTCAACAACACAAAATCCTAAAGGTTGTAAGGAAGTAGACTGGGATTCCTGGAATGGAATTGTTTCCCAAAGAGCTCCCCACTCCCCCACCATCCCATCTCCCCAACACACACACACACACACACACACACACACACACACACACACACACACTCACAGTCTCAATAGTGTGTACTCTTTCAGGTAAGTGGTAACATTATAGTGGCCAGAGACGAATGAACTTAGAAAGTGTAGTAAAGGATACATGCTGTATTTGAGCTTCCAATGCACGCTTGTGTTAGCAGTTCTTAGTACAGGGACACCCCATGTTTTCAGAGGCCCTCACCCAGCACACTTACTGGTCTTGAATGTGGGTTTTTCACATAGTAGTACTTTTTATTTTTTTTGAGATATCAAACATCAAATTTTCCCCACCAGATTTCTCCATTTTGTAGTGTTCCTATGTTGCCCACCAGTTTCTTCCCTAGCTTGACTCTCAAGGAGCAGGCAGCCAGATATGGACCCACTGCAGGAGACTGGAGGTTTCTTCCCGGGTGAAGCTTGTCCAAGGGAAAGGGTTTGAGAGATGGACAGCTGAAGGTTACCTCAATATACAAGGAGTTCTCTGCCTAGTTATCCTGCCTGAAGCCTTTTAATCAATAACTCTATTATCTCTCTCTCTCACACACACACTCACACACACAGATTTTCCAATCAATTTTCTCATGCTTCACTCTTCAGTTCAGTTCCATTCAGTCGCTCAGTCGTGTCCGACTCTTTGCGACCCCATGAACCGCAGCACACCAGTCTTAAATAAGGCCAAAAATCATATAATTGGGGGAAAAGTCTCTAAAGGCTAGCAGCTAAAACAGACAGAACAATGAACTCAAAGAAAATAGAGACATACAGAAAAGAGGAAGAAAAAAGATGTATTTATGGTTAATCCTCAGGAAGAGAAAATAAGTATCTATGAAAAGACTTTGTTTTTTTTAAAAAAAGAGTCATTTGGAATACAATAAAAGCCCATGGAATTAAAAATATGATAGCAGAGATGACAGCTCAGTAAAAGAATTGGAGGATAAAATTTAGGAACTCTCTAAGAAAGTAAACAAACAAAAACCCCCTAATTTTTTTTTATTAAAATCTGGCATTTAAATGAACTTGCTTTATCAATCAAAAAATATTCAAGAAGCCTTGGTTTAGAAAATCAGTTTTCAGTATTTCCTCCTCAATCAACACCTGGCTTCTCTGACATGAAGGGACTAGACCCTACCTTTTCTGTGTCTCAACTTCTAAGAGTTACTTGAAAGGTAGAGATACTTACATGGATGATTCCATAATATCAAATACTAGTTTCTGGCTAATAAGTAAAGTATTACTGACTGAGAAATAGATAAGCCAATTTTAAAAGGCCAGAAGTAGACTGTGAATGTAATACTTGATAAAATTGGCATTTCAAATCAAAGGAGAAAGGAAGGGCTATTCAATAAATGATATTGAGACAGTTAAGTAAAAAAACATTTTCCATTTGGGAAAGCCATTTAAATTATATTGCCACCTCACTCCTTAGTCCAAAATAAGTTCCGGATGAATAAAAAAAACTCAATGTAAAACATGAAATAATAGTACAGGAAGGAAATTTAGGTGAATATGTTTAGCATCTTAGAATGAAGGCCTAAGTATGCCATGAAATCCAAACACTGTAAAGGGAAATACTGATAAGTCTAAGTGCATAAAATTTTTAAATTTCTGTACAAGAACAAGCATATTTAAAAGGTAAAACAAACTGCTGAATAATTTCGACATGAACGGTAGATGATTGGTTAGCTGTACAAAGTTGTTAGATAGATGTTAGATAGATGTACAAAGAGTTTTCACAAATTAGTAAGGAGAAAAAACCACCCAAATGTATCGGTTAAGATCCAGTCAGAAAAACAGAAACCATGCCAGGTAATTCAAACAGGAAAAATTAATTCTTCTGGTTATATGAATGTTGGAGGGTCAAAAGACAATTGGGTAATAGATTCATAATTCATACCATAGAGAGCAAATACTGTTAATTTATAAAGAGCATCTACAAACCAAAAGGAAAAAGATGAACAGCTTCACAAAAAAATGGGCAAAGTATATGAAAAGAAAATTCAAAGTTAAGGAAAATAAGTAGATCTCAACACATAAAAAGATGCTTAATCTCATTCATACGAAAATAAATAAAAATTAAAATTGTCATGAGATAGTATGCTTCACTTACCATTTTGGAAAGATCAAAAGCCATTAAAAATAACAAGTACTGACTTAGAACCATCCAAAATAACTGAAGTGGAAAAAGCAAGCTGCAGAGTGGTGTAACACTCTGTGTCCTAAAAAAAGGGAGAAAAAGAATACATATTTACAGTATATATAATATAAGCACATATATAATAATATGAACACTATGGATAGAAGCACACATACATACATACAATAATCATCTCTGGAAGAGTAAAGATGGGAGAGTGCTAGCTGTTGTTTTTGTCTTCAGGAAGGGGACCTGGAGAAAGGGGAACTTCCTTTTTATAGAATGCTCTTTATTTGTATTGTGGTAAAATACATAATACACAATTTAACATTTTAAATATTTTAGAGTGTACAGTTCAGCGACATTTAGTCCATTGCACAGCCATCATCATTTCTAGCTACAGAACATTTCCATCACCCCAACAAGGAGACCCCATACTCATTAGCAGTCTCTTCCCATTTGCCCTTTCCCCCAGACCCTGGCAACTACTACCCTTCAGGTAAGAGCATCTCTATAGATTTACCTCTTCTGGATATTTCATATAAATGGAATAAAATGACACGTTGCCTTTTGTATCTGGCTTCTTTCAGTTAGCATAACATTTCAACGTCCATCCAAATAATAGCACACTTCAGTACTCTGTTCCTTTTTATCACTGAATGATATTCCATTGTATGGATATATTAATACCGCATTTTGTTAATCTAGTGTCAGTTGATGACATTTGGATTGTTCCCAATTTTTGGCTATTGTGAAAAGTGCTGCTATGAATATTCGTGTGTAAGTTGTTGTTTGAACATCTGTTTTCAATTTGGGGGGATATAGACTAGGGAGTAGAATTTCTGGGTCATGTAATTACTGAAAACTCTGTAGTGACTTTTGAATGTTGTACCCCATGCATATATTGCCTAATCAAAAGTTAACTGTTGCAATAAAAATAACTAAGTAGAGACAAATATATTGTTTTATTATCACAGTTTGGCAGCTCTGCAAAATCACCACTGGAACAGTAAGTGGCCTCAAAAGGCCTAAAAGAAACTGAGGAGTAGAAAGTAAAATATTGGGCTGGCCAAAAAGTTCATTCAGGCTTTTCCATAAACTCTAATGGAAAAATCCAAATGAACATTTTGGACAACCCAATAGAATCTAATTTTAAAATATGACTCATAGAACCAGTAGGTCTTCAGGCTACAAATGCTCCCCATCATTAAATGTTCCAGCAGCATTGCCCTGGTGAGCGTGGGAAGGGCTGTGAGAATGTTTTCTAAATCCATTTTTTAAAAAGGTAAAGCAGTAATTAAAGTTGACTTGGACCATGTGATTGTACTCTGAGTGGGAGCCCTGGCTCCCGCAACACCACCGATGTCCTCTAGGGGGCAGTCCCCAGAGACCCGTGTCCCTGGTATTGCTCTGCGCTGGTGACCAGGGAATGTTCATCCTGCAGAGCTTTCACAGTGGTGGGAAAGGGAGCACTGTGACAAAGAACTCAGCCGTGGAAGGACACTTGAAAACATACTTCTCAAGCCCTTTATTTCTTTTTTTATTTTCCATTTACTTTTATTAGTTGGAGGCTAATTACTTTACAATATTGTAGTGGTTTTTGTCATACATTGACATGAATCAGCCATGGATTTACATGTGTTCCCCATCCCGATCCCCCCTCCCACCTCCCTCTCTACCCGATCCCTCTGGGTCTTCCCAGTGCACCAGGCCCGAGCACTTGTCTCATGCATCCAACCTGTCAAGCCCTTTATTTCTAAGCAAGCAAACTGAGACCCAGAGTGCTTGCTGATGATCATACAGACTTGAAACACCAAGTCTCTACTATGTTGTAAAGTGTGGATAGCATGGCCTTCCAAGTCTAATAGAGCTGAGTTTGGATCCCTTCTTCCTGCTTTGGTCTTCTCCCCACTCCTCCCAGTTCCCAAAGCTTATCTATGTAACCTAGGCCCAGTTAACTTTTCTGAGTCTGTGTTGTTACCTGTATGATGGGGATAATAGCGTGAAGAAAGAAACGATGAAGGAAGGGAGAAATGATGTCATGTATGTATGTTGTTGTTATTGTTGTTTAGTGGCTAAGTTGTGTCCGACTCCTTTGCAACCCCATGAATTGCAGCCCTCCAGGCTCCTCTGTCCATGGGATTTCCCAGAGTAGGGATTTACCAGAGTAGGTTGCCATTTCCCTCTCCAGGGGATCTTCCTGACCCAGGGATCAAACCCAGTGTCTCCTATACTGGTAGGCTAACTCTTTACCACTTAGTCACTAGGGAAGCCCCATCACGTATGTATGCTACTGCTGCTGCTGTAGTTGCTCAGTCGTGTCCCACTTTGCGACCCCATGGACTGCAGCCCACCAGGCTCCTCTGTCCATGGAGATTCTCCAGGCAAGAATACTGGAGTGGGTTGCCATGTCCTCCTCCAGGGATCTTCCCAACCCAGGAATTGAACCGTGGGTCTCCTGCATTGCAGGCAGATTCTTTACCAGCTGAGCTACAAGGGAAGCCCTCATATATATATAGGACCTTGCTTATGCTTAGTACATAGTAGGTCCTCAAGAAATATCTGTATGTGAATAAACATGTCCCACCTCTAGCCCTCTTAAAGGCACTAGTTCTGCTGCCCAAATACATTTTTATTGATGACATTTTAGGCATCATCCTTATGGGCTTTCTCACATCTGGAAAGCTGACCCTGGGAGGAAAAGGAGAGTTTGGGGTGGTAGCACCACTCCTGTCAGTGTGAGAAGCTCCTTTGTGAAGCCTGAGCAGCCCCAGTTACTGCTATGCTCTGCTGCCAGCACTTGGAGGCCTGCACATCTGCCAGCCAGAGGCCCTGACAGTCTCTGCAGAAAAGTGAGGTCCCCATTGAGGACAAGAGAGTCACATCACCCTGACCTGGTTTCTGCCTCCTCTTCCCTGGCACTCTGACAGAAAGCCCAGTTTGGCCTTTTCAAGTAATGCTAATCAAAATGTTTTATGGGAGCTGTTGTTTATGTCTGGCTATAAATGATCATGCCTATCAGCAAACACATCAGAATAATGTGATAAATTTTATTTGGTCACATTATATAATTCAGGTCATGTTTTCAGAGCCTTCATAATTTATATGGCACAAAAACATTTTTTTTAAATTAGGTAATAAGTTATAATTCTCACAGATTTGTAGGGGGAGGGAGCAGGGTAGAGATGAGCTAAAAGTTTTCTTCATTATTAAAAAATGTTGCTGCCATATACAAAATGGGGGAAATAGAGAAAAGAAAGTCTCCCATAATTCCATCATTCAACCACTTCTTGTGTTTTTCAGTAGATTTTTTAAACATTTTAAAATGCACTTTTTACTGAGTTGTAACCTAGCTAATACTTCTTTCCCTTGGCAGTGAAAGAGTGGAGTCCTACCCACTGGACCACCAGGGAACTCCCCAGGCTAATATTTCTGATTCGAAAAAGTGGTCTTCCTCAGTGCCTAGCAGTGATATTCATTCATTCATCAAACATTTCCCAAGTACCTACTATGTGCCTAGCACTGGGGTACAGAGATCAATTAGACCTGGTCCTTTACTAGGATAGTGTTCCTTCTCCTATGACAGCTTCTTTAGTTTGTTTACGTATCTGCTAAAAGATGCCCTTTACTGGGGGGAAGCCCTCAAAAGAAGAGGACACTGATGTATTAGAGGCAGAGTTGGGAATGTGTCTGGTGGAGGCAAGGAACAGTGAAGAGCCTGGCATGGTAAGAGAACTAGGAAGTGCTCAGCAAGTCCTTGATGCATGAATGAATTATCCCAGCATGCAGTGCAGACACTTTGGTTTAGTCCTTAGAGTTCCAAAGTAGTTCTCAAATTGCATCCTCTTTCTGTCTCCTTTCTTTCAGTTTTTTTTAAAATGTTACCTGCACCGATGTTATCTCTTGACATCTCTGACCGACTTTTAAAGATCTCATTCTTTTCATGGTCCTCCTCTAACCGCACTTTCCATTAACTGAGGAACTGTCCATGACTGAATTTGAGTAACCCTCTTCTGGGTCACATGCATGGGTCTCTGCATCCTTCTTGATTTGATTACCCCAGTGTATAGAACTATACCTGATTTAATTAAGTGATCAGTGAAAGAGTTCTTGAATGAGTGACTGTGTTTCCCCTTGTGGTTTCATCAATCCTTTTGACATCCCCCTTTAGGCTTCATTTACTTGTGCTTTTCTTGAATTCACATGAGTTACTGTCCATTTTTCACTCAGTCTGTTTCTTTGCCCACAAGAGGGGCCATGTACTACCTCCCAAGAGTGTCTCCTTGCCTACAAGCCTCATTTGGACTGAAAGAGGATGGAGATCTTTTAAGGAAAGGAGGAGAGAATGCCTGCCTGCCACCCAGCACTCAAAAGAGTGGGCTGATCAAGACCTAACTGTCACGCCATGGACCTTCCCCATCTCCACCCCAAAAGTCCCTCAGAGTGTGAATCTAGAAACTATTTACACAAGTTCCCCATGAGAATAAGAAACTCAAGAAGCCAGGCAAAGAGTAGGTTGGGGCTCTAATTTAAGATTAGAATACATAAGATTCACATGTTGTTAGTCAAATCCAGATTTATCATTTTCAACCATGCGGTGACGCCTGCATCGCACCACACCACACCAAAATGTCTCTGTGGGGCTATCATAGAGAGACAAGATAGAAACCCCGGACTGGGAGGAGGAGACCTTGTTCTCTTTCTGGTTTGGCTTCTTGTTTGTTAATTGTCATTTATTTTTCAAGTTTCTTAAGGTGTAATTAACAAATATGTAAGGTAGTTAAAGTGTCCCTGGTGGTGATTTGATAGCATATACATTGAGATCAGCCCTGGGTGTTCATTGGAAGGACTGATGCTGAAGCTGAAACTCCAATACTTTGGCCACCTCATGCGAAGAGTTGACTTATTGGAAAAGACCCTGATGCTGGGAGGGATTGGGGGCAGGAGGAGAAGGGGACAACAGAGTATGAGGTGGCTGGATGGCATCACTGACTCGATGGACATGAGTTTGAGTAAACTCTGGGAGTTGGTGATGGACAGGGAGGCCTGGCGTGCTGTGATTCATGGGGTCACAAAGGAGTCGGACACGACTGAGCGACTGAACTGAACTGAACTGACGTTGTGAACTGGTGTGTTCTCCAGGTGCTGGTTTCCTCACAGGTAACAGGGTGACTGGGCTCCATGATTTCCAGAAGTTCATTCAAGTGCCAAGGTCCTAGTCCAGGACCCCATCTCCAAGGAAGAGGTTGCCACATGGCAATGCTGGAATCTAGTGTCACCCCCACCCCTGGTCACACAACACTGCCCCTTCACAGGGAACTCAAATTTGAACAGGTTGCTGGTGCACAGGAGGAAGTAGCAGATCAGTTTATTCAGGGAACTCAGTTCCTGTGAAGAGTAGATGGTCCCACCCAGTCTCAGGAGACTAAAATGTATCAAAGCCCCCTTTTAATAATGTGTACTGAGAAACACAGTTGCTACCACACCCCTCTCTGCCCCACGCTGAACCCTGTCTTCATCTTTTCCAGGCTGGCTGCTCCTGGAAACCAAGGTGTGATCAGGAGGCTGTTTGGCAAGTATGTGTGTCTCCATGACAGGCAGGGCTTCCTGGTCCTCTAGAGTCCTGCCCTCTGAGCCTCTGTTCCCTCCCACCCTCACAGCCAGACACGCACTGGTCAAGTTCCTTTGGAAATTCCCTTTCTTCGTGCTCCTAGCTGCCTCTCCTATCTCTGATTACTCAGGTTCCTGTTAAGGTCTGGCCATGGCTTTGGGGAAGTTCTCTAGTAGATGCTAAATGAGATTGGAGGAGCTGATTTCCTGGAAAGTGTCTGACTAGGTTAGTTGGGAAGGGTGTGGCCCATCTCCTAGGGTGCCCAGGGCTGCCAGCTTTTGCCAACCCCGTCCCCACTCCTCAGAATCCTTTCAGTCTTTGCCATCCCCTCTGGCCTCCTTGCAAGGAGGCCCAGGTTGTAAGGAGGTCATTTTTGTCTTCCAGTGGGAATATTCTAGCAGCCTTCTCCCCAGATATCCATTCTGGGGGGTCCAAGGCAAAACTGAGAGCTTCAAAAGCATGTATCAGGTGAAGCTGGTGACCTGTGTTTATTAGGAACCTACTTTATGAATGGCAAGAATTACATGCTCTACCCACATTATCTCAACCTTTCTTTACCACTCTGTGGGATAGGCACTGTTATAACCCCCATTTTACAGCTTTTGGACCTAAGAGGTTCAGAGAGAGTGAATTGCTTGTCTAAGATCACAGAGTTGTTTTGTTGTTGTTGTTGTTTTAACTGATTTTTGGCTGCACCACTCGGCATGTGGGATCTTAGTTACCTGACCAGGGATCAAACCTGCAGCCCCTGCAGTGGAACACAGAATCTTAACCCCTGGACAGCCAGGGAAATCTTCACACAGTTATTAACAGGTAGGACACTCAGACTCAGTTCCATTCATTGCCAAAGCCAAGACTATCCATCAGGTCACTGTCTTCAAGGACACAACATATCTTGAGAACCTACTAAATGTAAAACCCTGGGAGCAGTACTTTGATAAATATCCAGTTGAATGAAGGTGGGTAGCTTTTGCATTCTAGGCAGACAGTTTCTTACTGAGAAGTGGTATAAACATGAGGGATTCTATTCCAAAGCAGACTGAAATAAGCGCTGTCTGTAAGGACAAGCAGAGTCCCACAGGAACACAGATGAAGAAGAGAGATCAATCCATGCTGTGTGTGAGAGAGAGAGGGAGAGAGAGGGGAAGAGAAGAAGGAGGGAGAGAGAGAGAAAATATGAATGAGATGGGTGCTATGCAGAATTTTTCTCTTTTTTCAATGTTATTAGTTTGCCACATTTGCTTAATCTATATGGGTGTGTGCATCTTTTTCCTTTGGGCTGTGCTGCACAATTTGTGGGATCTTAGTTCCCTGATGAGGAATCAAACCTGGGCCCTGAGCAGTGAAAGCTCGGAGTTCTAACTACTGGACTGCCAGAGAATTCTGCAGAATTTTTCTAAAGATGGGCTTCCCTGGTGGCACAGATGGTAAAGAATCTGCCTGCAGGGCAGGAGACCCAGGTTCCATCTCTGGGTCAGGACGATCCCCTGGGGAAGAGAATGGCTACCCACTCCAGTGTTCTTGCCTGGCAAATTCCATAGACAGAGGAGCCTGGCCGGCTACAGTCCATGGGGTTCCAGAGCGTCAGCTAACCCTTTCACTTACACAGTTTTCTAAAGATGGGCTTTGTGTTGTACCTCAGTAGGTGGGAAGACTTTCACAGGCTGGAGTGAAAGAGGCAGAGGAGAGCTTGTGCAAGAAGCTAGGGTGAGAGCATTGAGGATCTGCCCAGCAGTCAGGCCTGTGTGGGGGTGTGGAGAGAAACAAGGCTGGCAGGTGGGTCAGGAGCCTTGAGGTGACGGAAGGGTCTAGGCTTGCTCCTGGGAGTAGTGGGCAGCTGCTGACAGCTTCCAGTAGAGCATAGGCAGGAAGCGGTGATGTAAGTTTGCAGTGAGATCTGGCAGTGGGAGGTGGGGATGTGGCCTTTGTGTGGTTCCTCCCTTCTTTGGCCAAGACCAACTGCAGGCTGGCCACTCAGCAGGGGACATTTAGAGGACCGGCTCCAGCCATGGAAGCTCCAAGTCTTAGCACAGGCTGAGCGTGAGGCCCCTTCAAGGCTTGTGGCAAGGGTTCAGAGAAGGGAGTATCCTGATTTTGTGTTTTTCTGGCTGGATGCTGGGGAGGTGTGGTCCAGTAGGAAACACTGAGGGTCCTGGGATGGGAGGGGGTGGCGGGCATGGGCAGGGGAAATGGAAAGGAAATGTACTCTGAGATATGGGAGAGAAGAGTCTTTGCATCTCAACCAAGGCACAGTAAGTGCCTCCTGCCTGTTAAAGACTCAGGCTCATTTCTGACTTTGAAAGTCTTGTTTAAGGAAGTACAGATGAAGTTGTCTTTCAAGTGCTGTAAAAACTGAATGCAACTGAGAACCTGATTGCCTGGGCATTCAATTCACCATAATTGGTTTTTTGATTCAGTGATAAGAAAAAGAGGTAAATGACTATAACCAAGTTAATATCAGGATGTCAACAATAAAAATACCCATTATAGACAACCACAGGCAGAATTAGCGATGCATGTAAAAGGTGAGCGCCTGGGACAGTTTGGGGGGTGTGGGGGATGCAAGTCTGCTTCTGCGTGTGTGTGTGTGTGTGTTAAGTCACTTCAGTTGTGTCTGACTCTGTGTCCCCATCGACTATAGCTCACCAAGCTCCTGAGTCTGCAGGATTCTCCAGGCAAGAATACTCGAGTGGGTTGCCATGCCCTCCTCCAGGAGATCTTCCCGACCCAGGGATCGAACCTGCGTCTCTGTGTCTCCTTCATTGACAGGCAGATTCTTTACTGCTAACACCACCCGAGAAGCCCAAGCCTACCTCTGTAATCATCTCTTTCTCCATTGGAATCAGCTTGCGGATCCTACACACACAGGAAAAGTCAAATGAGATGCATGAAAAATCTCTTTTTCAACTTTGCTTTGCACAGACTCTGGCAAGCAAAGAGCACTCTAGTGTCTGGAGCTGCCCAGAGGAGACTCTGTTGCTGGACAAGTGTGTCACCTCTCTAGGACCAGTCTCCTCCTCTGTGAAACTTCTGACCCTTCCAGTTCTCTAATCATTCTGCCCTAAGGACTCTCAGGGTAGTTTTCCATGAAGTCTTGTTGCTTCTGATCTCCATTTCCAGCCTGAAAGCACCAGCCCCTACACAGGGAACTGAGAAAGGCTGAATGGGCTCTAAGGCCCTTTCTTTTACATCATTGTTCTTTGGATGAAAAAAAAGGTGAAATACCTTTTTTTTTTCCTCCTGTTGCTGCCAATTTATATCTGGGTCAACCACAGCAGAGCTTTCCAGATGACAGAATTATAAAATATGCTTATAACCTTTGGTGTGACTACATAAATGCATAAATTATGGGTATTGGTGACCTCAGAAAATGGTTCTGACCATGATACATGGACCCCTGCTCTCTGTCTCCAAACATTAAATATTTGGTTAAGGGAGGGATTTTCCTGGTGGTCCAGTGGCTGAGACTCTGTGCTCTTGATGCAGGGGGCATGGGTTTGATCCCTGATCAGGGAACTAGATCCCACGTGTGCAACTAAAGATCCCGCCTGCCACAATGAAGATCGAAGATCCCATGTACTTCAACTAAGACATGGCACAGCCAGATAAATAAATAAGTGAATGAATATATTTTTTAAAGTATTTGGCTAAGGGAGACAGAACAGGAAAACCACCATTTTGCAAGCAGGTTTTATTGTTCCCATTTTATAGACGGAGGCTCCAGAGAGGTCAGGGTGCTGGCCCAAGGTCACACAGCAGGCCAGTGGTAGAAGCAGGACCCCCAGCCTGAGCAGACCCAAAGCCCTACATCTTTACAGTGCCTCAGGCACCTCATGGGAGGGTCTGGGACTATGAAAACCGATGATCTGGATATGTGAGAGTTTCATTTTCTGGTTAGCAGGATACTCCAGATAGCTGAATTGTCAGATTAGATAAGGTTCAGATAGAGGTTCAGGTTAGATTAGGCAGAGGTAGAGGTTCTCTAAGTCTAGGATTCTTTTCTCCACCCAAATCCTACTTCTTAAAGCATATGAGCCTCTCCCTCCCAGGGGTTTGTAGGCTCCCAGAGGACGCAGGGTCAGGGATCAAGTTGTGATTACAGTGGGGGGGAGTCACATTTGCATTCTAATCTTTCCTATTTGGCTCTACCTAGGTGTATGCTGTGGTTTTCATTTGCATTTCTCGGATGACTAATGCAGGTGAACATCTTACAGATTGTTAGTGGCTCCTTTCTTTCCTCTGTCTCATCACTGCATCTCGGCACCCTTATACCCTCTCCCAAGACCTGGCAAAGTGCAACCCCTGACAGATTCCTGAATCCTGGGGACCCAGATTTCTCTGTCATGGTAATTCTCTGCTACAGAGAGTCAGTAACCCTTTACCGTCTTTCCGCCTTCCTTGCTGACCTCACCTCCCAGCTTTCTACCTTCTTGCACACAACTCTCCAGCCAGACTGGCAGTCTCAGACTCTGTCTGAGTCTCTGAACCTTTGCAGGTACAGTTCCCTCTGCATGCGATGCCATGTCCCCCTCCCCCACCCTACCTGGTTAACATCCGTGTATCATTCACGGCTCAGGTCATATGTTACTTCCCCCAGGAAGTCTTGCCTGATGCTTCCCCCACCCCCACCCACCCGCCTGGGTTGGTTGCCCCTTGTTTGTGGCTAGGCAACATCCTGTAGTTCCCGCCATAGCACTTATCATGCTGGGTTGCAATTACCTCTTTGCTTATTTGTTTCTCTTGCTCCTTTCCCTGTCCCTTTGAGGATGAGACTTTGTGTTGTTTCAGTTTTATATTCTGTGAGTCTTGAGCATCAGTGATATTTATTGAATAAATAATCTGACCTGGGTTCCTTTAAAAAGGATAAAAATCTACCCTTCTGGGCTAACTATCAGTGATTTCAGGCTAACATCCTCCATCTCCCACATCAACCCTCCTACTAGACAAGGTCTCAAGGAAATGGACATTCACTGAGGGTCTACTGTATACCAAGCACCAAGCCAGGCCCTTTAAGTGTGAAGTCATTTTCACAGTTTTAAGGCTTAAGACTCCATGTCTAGACAGCACTTTAAAAATTCAGATCTGATGTCCAGTCAGTCAATGAAGAAGCAAGGGGAAAGGAGTGATATTATGCTTTCCATCTTGATAGTGGCAAAGAGATGTCAACGAGGAGCCCCCCACATAGCTCGGAGCTCTAAGTGTTTGTACTTTCAGTGCCCGGCGTGTGGCGGGAGTACAGACAATATTTGCTGAATATATGAACAAATGGTTGAAGAGAAACAGAAAGAAAGAGCAGACTTTCTTTCTGCTGAAGCCTAAAAGACCCAGCATTTCTTCCTGGACCTGACCCAATATATTTCCTCCACGTGTTGATAAGCAAAACTCGACACTGAAGTATTTTTGTCATGGGCAGCTGTCCACAGTGCCAGCCAGTGATTTTTGCTCAGTCTATTGAATAAAAATGACTACCCCCAGCTATAAAGGAAGCTGATAAATGTCTTTTCTGAACCTAGGAGGGGGAAAAAAAAAGATTTGAGGAACTTCCCTGGTGGGCCAGTGGCTAAGAATCCATCTACCAATGCAGGGGACACAGGTTCGATTCCTGGTCCAAGAGGTTTCCACATGCCCTGGGGCAACTGAGTCCGTGCACCACAGCTACGGAGCTTGCGCTCTAGAGCCTGAGAGCTGCAACTACTAAAGACTGTGTGCTCTAGAACCCGTGCTCCGACCAAGAGAAGCTACCGCAATGAGAAGCTCACAGACTGCAACTAGAGAGTAGCCCCTGCTCGCCACCACTAGAGAAAGCCCTTGCGCAGCAATGAAGACATAGCACAGCTAAATAAGTAAATAATTAATTTTAAAAAGAGTCAATCTTAAAAAGATTTAGGGTGAACAGTTAGCAGTCACTGCCGAAGGATACAAGGATGGTCTTACTTCTGCCAATGTCACTGGCTGGCCATGAGCTATCACAGGATCAATGGAGGTCCACTCTAGAATGGCCTTTGGGGATCATCAAGGCCCAGGGGGTTCAACTCCCTGATTTTACAAATGGGAGACTGGGGCCAAGAGAGAAAAGTGATTCCTTAACTTATTAGAGTTACTTGGTGCTGGAACCATTTGGTTTTGCATAGTTGGTCGGTGCTTTAGCTGCAAAGTTTTCTTTAAACAAGAAAACCTCATCTCCTTCATAAAACTGCCTTGAAGTTCACATTTCAATGACAAAGAGGAAAAGCATTAAAAGGAATACAAATTTAGATGCTGATTATACAATGATTATGAACATAAATTTTTTAGTTACTCAGGCTTTTTTGTGCCCTGTGGTCCCTAAGAATCTTCTTCATTGTTAGGAACTTCAGCTACCCCCAGAAAATACTGCAAAATTATTTATCTGACCATGTGTGTGAGGGGTGAAAACCACTTTTGATGAAAGAGCAACTACTTATTGTGTGTACTTGTGCAATTATTTAAACCTTCTTTGAGCTTTAGGTCTTTCATTAGTAAAAAGGAAAGGATTATACCTGTATCTAAGATATTTGCTATAGGGATTTAAGAAGAAATGAAAATCACTTGATAGAGTATCTGGCACTACTTGGGACCAGAATTGAGTTGAAGCCCTTTCAGTGAATCCCTAGGGGAATATTACACACAATGATTGATATAATCATTCTTGAAAGGGGCACTTCCAACATTTAATCAATAATTTTTTTCTTATATCTTCAGTTGCAGAACCCGTTGCCTAGGATCCACAATTGGAAAGAAAAGCATCTGCTCCCAAAGGAGACTGAAACATAAACAGAAAAACCTAGCACCGTGTGCAGGCTGCAGGAATGGAATGAGTGATGGTGTGAAGGGGAAGGCTTAGTCTTGAGTGAATGATGGAGGGCTTCTCTGAGGAGGCTATATGCTTCATGGGAGAGGAGTCAGCTGGCCAAGTAGAAGGGAAAGCCGGGGAGGACACAAAGTGTGAGGAAGCACATTTTCTATAATAAGGGAGCTACTTTAGATATTGGGGCTTCCCTGGCGGCTCACTGATGAAGAATCTGCCTGCCAATGCAAGAGACTCGGGGAAGATCCCTGTGCGGGGGAGGGGGAGAGGGGGAGATCCCCTGGAGAAGAAAATGGCAGCCCACTCCAGTATTCTTGCCTGGGAAATCCCACGAACAGAGGAACCTGAAGGGCTACAGTCCATGGGGTCACAAAGAGTTGAACCTGACTTAGTGACTAAACAACAACAACGTTTTAAATATTGCTGGCATAGTTTTGTTTTTTTAAAGCTTTAACAAAAGAGAAGGGATGAGTGACTGTGATGGCTGTGGGTTTCCAATTTTATCTTGCCACACATGGGGAGTCACTGAAGAATCTGGGGCAGGAAGATAATAGAGAGGGGTAAATGAAAAGAACTGAGAGAATGGCAGCCAGTGATGGCTAGCTGGCTGAAGCTCACACCCAGCCCCATCATTGATTTAATCATTCAAGAAATAGTTACTGAGGACCTGCCTGCCATGCACCAGGCTGAATTCCAGGAGCTGGAAATCAGGCATTGAACAGGATTAGCAAGGTCTCTGTTCTCCTCGAGGAGACTGACAATAGATAAACAAGTAAACAAGCAAGGAAGTATCAGATAAGTGCCTCTTGGAAAATTAAACAAGCTGATACAAGTGTCCCTGAGCGGCTGCTCCTCACCCTCTTCCCCTCCTTCCGAATACCCGCCAAGCCTCCTCATGAGTTTTCTAAGGAGATTTTTGCTCCTAGGAAAATCTCTAAGGTAAATCATTAACCTAGCTCTCTCGGTGTTTTCAATAAGACATCTTCCCCAGGGCCCGGTCAGCTTGTTCTCCTTGCTTCGGGACCACCGACTCTGCCAGAAGCTTGGAGTCTAAAAGTTAGATGAGGATGGTCTTGACAACCTTGAGAAGGGGCCTGATCGTGGTTCCCTCGGCAACGTATACCCCGCTCCCCAGCCGCCCCCTTCCCGCTCCAGGCTCAGCCCCTTTTCCCCCCACCCCGTTTATATAGATATCACCTCTAAAAGAAAGACATTTGATAATACGGTTGAAATTGTTCATTCCTCTTCTCTGAAAAATGCAGACTTTTAAAACCCGTCCGCTTCTGCTGGTAAGAGCCGTCCTCTCCTCCTATTTCTAACCCCTCTCCCCGACCGCCCCCGTGGGGACTCCCGGAGGCTGCGCGTTCTGGGCACCGGTCATGGAGGATGGCTCAGCACCGCCGGGCTCACCCTCCTGTAAGTCAGAGTTCCCCAGTGCCAGAAGAATGCAGGCCAAGAATCAAAAAGCGAACATTGGAATAAACGCAGCTGAAGAAACGAGAGACTAAAAAGGCAGATTCCCCAGTATGCCCTGTTGTCTTCTCCTTTTTGACACATTTATTCACCACGAGGATTTAAAAAACAATTTTTTTTTTTAACAGTATGAAAACTTTCAAAGACACAGTAAAGTTTTAGGTAAACCAGGCAAACGTCCCAGGAAGAACTTCTGATTTTTTGCAGCTTTTCTGAACTGCCTGATAGTCATAGTTAGCCTTCTGTGGTCCATAGAAGTCAGGGATGATTAAGTTAGGACCCCTGCTTGGAGAGGTTCCTATTCTAGTTAGAGACAGAAGACTAATAAAACTTTTCCTTTCCCCCTGCCACCCCTCCCCCCCCCCACCCCCACCCCCGCAGTTTGCAGCTTACAAGGTATATTCACATTCTTGATACTGTGAAAATCATAAACTCAAAGCTGAAGGGAAATTTAGAGATTAAGAGAGGTTAAGCAGGACAATTACTTGGCATATACTGGGCCGCTTCCTAACCATCTGCCCATGGTAGACATTGCTAATCGATCACTCATTCATGATCTAACTCTCACTTATTGGATACCCTCCATGTTCCACTCCTAGAAGTACAGCAGGAAACCAGACGGACTTGTTTGCTACCCTTATGGACCTTCAAGGGGAAGACAGACATTAAATAAATACACGCCTGAAGAGCGTTTTAAAAGGAGGAATATGGGGGCAGACAAGGGCATCGCACACCTGGAGGGAACCAGGATGTGGAGTAGGGTCAGGAAAGGCCCCCTTGAGGAAGTGATGTTTAAGCTGAGATCTAGATGACAAGGAAACTGAGTCTTCGTGAGGGTGAAAAAGGAAACACTACATGCTAGATGAAAGACCATCGTGAGTTCAGGGCATGTTTCAGGGTTAAATGAGGGGGCATGAATGATAAATGGGGGTAGGTGTCCAGAGGGAAATAGAGCTTGATCCAACCAGTCCTTGAATAAGAATCGGTTGATAGGAGGAGAGGGTTGGGACAGCCTGAGCTGAGGTCACATTTATTGTTTATTCTCCCCCTTCTTATGAATTATTTTCTCACCTGCTGCCATTTTTTAAAAAGCTATAAAAACATTTTTAATGTAAAAAGTTTTAATTTCGTTATTGGTTTAGCTGAGTTTATTCAAGCATTATTTGCAGCGTTGGAAAGCTATAAATTATTGACTACGAACTATGGGGGTGGCAATTCTCATGACTTCTCACATCTTTCTTGTGAGACAAGTATTATCTTCCCAGTTTTACAGATGGGAGGGGAAAAAAAGGCTTGGGAGGACTAGAGATACTTGCTAAAGTTGGTCATCAAGTAGGCAGCTGAGCTAGGAGTTGAGCAGCTGCAATTTCCACAACTCTGTCACTGCCATAAAACCTCCAAGTGGTTTGCTCTAAAGCAGTCAAGTAAAACTTGGGAAGCAACCAAAGAGCGTTGACTGAGGAGTTGGAAATACTAGGGGGATATGGGGTGGGGGAGGAGGGGGAAAGTGTCCGTAGAGATGCTGCAGGTGAGTGTCCACCTAGGCAGAGGAGCGCGCGGCAGAAGCAGAGTGGCAGCGGGTGGTGCGGGGGATGGCGAGGCGTGAGAGGTGACTCAGGGCATCCCTCGACTGCTCCAGGACTGACTACGGGGAGGTGCCCCGCTCTAACCTCTACCGGCCCGGCCCGGTTAATCATTTCCTGACCCTCCTTCCTCCTCTCCCCCAGCCCGCAGGATTGCCACATCAACCTCCCTCCTCCCCGCCTCCTGGCCTGTTGCTCCTTCGCCGGGTTTTACAAGGAGCCCCAACTTTGAGGCAATGTTTGTAACAGCCCCGGACGCCCTCGAGGCTGTTCCCCGGAGAGGTCGCGGGCTCGCTTGGGTGTAGCGTTTGCCCTAGCGGCCTCTTGAGGCTTGCCCTTTGCTCTTTTTTGGACTGAGAGGTCAGAGAGGCGGGGATCCAATCCCGGCGCGGATTAACTAATTAAAGGCTCGGTTTCCCCTGCGATAAAAAGGGAGGATGGTAACAGCAGCTGGCGGGGTGGTGCGCGGTTGAAATGAGGTATTGCGTGTTAAGTGCCTGGTTAGGAGACAGCAGTGGGTGTTTAACAAACGTTAGATCCCTTCCGTTTTTATCACCTGATCACCGGGACCTCCCGCGCAGCAAACCTAGGTTACAGCTATCTCGCTTAAACTTAAACTGGACGTTGAGCTCTGAATGTCCGATCATATGCTCGAGGTAATGCCAACGCTGATTCATAGTGACAAGGTTTGAACCCAGGTTCACGATCGCCCCCGCCATCTCGCACCTAAGTGGCTGGCTAAGGCCACATGTCCAGAACCTAGTTCAGAACTAGAACCCGGTCAGTATGGTACCTGCCGCAGGGAGCAGACAACTAAACCAGTACAGCTCTGGGACCCATGCAGCCCGCTGGGCCACCGGGGGCCAGGCCTTTAACCTCTCTGAATCTGAGCCACAGTGTGTAGAATGGGGGCTCTCTGTCTGCCCGTGTGGTTTTTATTTTCTTCTTCACACTTTCTTACGTGACCAGATTTTCTACCCCGGTGTAGTCAGACCACCTCATTACGCAGGATCAGTGTTATTCTGACTGTGAGCGCTCGCCCAGGCCGGGGTAAAAGCAGCGGACCGGCCCGGCGAGCCCCGGCTTGGCGCCCCACCCTTCTCCGGGCCGGGGGAAGCCGCGGCTGCTCTGGGCAGCGGAGTTGGGAAAGTCACTTCCGAGCGCAGTCTGACTCTGGGCCAGCCGCCTGCGAGCGCGCGAACCCCACCCAGCTGGAGAAGACGGGGGCGGGGCCGGGACTGGAGGCGGGGCCTGCCCAGGGGCGGGGCGGGGCCGGCCTGGGAAGACGGAAGCCCCCAACCTAGGGGTGGCTGCAGAACCCGGATCCCGGAGCACCACGTTTTCCGGAGCCGGACATTTGGAGACGGCGGGCGAGAAAACCCGGCGCCCGGAAGCTTTTGCTTTCTTTGACGCAAGGGCTCGGGACGTAGCCGCCGTCGGCCGAGCGCCCGGCGAGGAGCGACCCCAGACGGAGTCTTCGGAGTTCCTCCGCCCCCGCCTCGCCGGGTCCCGGAGCCTCAGTCCTTCTCGCAGCTCTCCTGGTGGCAATGGAGTGTCCGCACCTGAGCTCCAGCGTCTGCATCGCTCCGGATTCAGCCAAGTTCCCCAACGGCTCCCCGTCGTCCTGGTGCTGCAGCGGTGAGTGCGGCCCCAGGCGGCCCTGCAGCGCACCCGAGGCCCCGGCTCCGCCGGGCCTGCCGTCTAGGGGCCGCGGGCGGCGGACGCGCGGACTCGGGAAGCGGTGCGGGCGAGCCGGGCCCAGTGGCTGGGGAGGGTACGCGGTGAGGCGGGCGGAGCGGCGGCGGGCGGAGCGGCAGCGGCGGCTCCTTTGTTTCCCGTGGCCCGACGGTCCGGCCGGCGAAGGAGAGGCCCGGGAGGGATGCGAGCCCGCGGGGGCCACGAGCGCGTGGGGACGGCGGCGACCCGGGACCCTGGCCTGCGGCTCGCGCCCCCGCGCCGCCCGGCAATGCCCGGGGGCTGTACTGGCCCGTGTCGCCGGGTCGGGGGGCTGCGGGAGTGGGTGTCCGGCCCCCACAAGGCGGCCGCACGTGTGGCGGGGCCCGAGTTGTGTCCCCTCCTCGACCGGACGGGAAAAGCGCAGCTCTCGGGGGCAGCTTTGTCTGAACTGCTGGGCGCGCTGGGGCCCTTCGCTACCTGTTCCGGCGCCGCTTCCTTTCGCTTCCCCCTATGCTCCAGCGATCCGATCCACGCCCGGTGTGCGGGAGCCGCGACCCCGAGAGGTGCTCAGAACTCGGCAGGCCGAGGTCAGAGGCTTTCATCAGCCTGGGAGGGGGAAGTTTGGAAACAGGCTGCGGGCTAAAAAGCTCAGAACGCTGATGGAGCAGCTGCTTTGGAGGGGCGGCTCATGTTGGCTTTCAGGTCTTCTTGGTGGGTTGAAACAGCTTTGGGATTTCCGAGTCCATGTGCTGGAGGACAGTTATTAGGTTTATGTAATGCTTTTGCATTGCTTAAGCATCTTAACTCCTCTGCCGGGCCCCTTGGAAGCCCCAATGCCCTCTTATTGTCTGCTCTAGCGACTTAGGATCGCACCGGCCACACTGCTTTGATTACTTCCTGGTAGGGCCCTGGTGCAGCCGATAGAGTCTTTGTTTATTAGCTTTGAGATAATCGGTGGCAGCTTGGGTTGGAGTGTAGAATGTAAATTGTGCATTTCAGAAATCTTAAGTTCATTTGAAGAAATAAAGAGAAGAAAAGAGCAGTGGTACGGTTTGGCTCTGTGACGTTTCTTATTATGGGCGGGAGCTAGGAAGATAGTTTAGAGAATGCCTTAACACTTTTGACAGGTTACTTCTTAAATGGTGATTATTATGTCCTTGGAGAAAAACACAGGCAACAGCCACAAAGAAAAATGTACCCTGGGATAAGGAGTTGAGATAACGGTGGCTTCCTTGAGCTCTGAGAGGTTTGATGCTTTGATTGCCTTTGGAAAGTCAGATTGTCTTTTTCTGCACGAAGACTATAAAGATTGTAACAGGTTAATTGATTTTGCAGTGCAGTGTTGCAGTTCTTTTATGAGGGTGGAGAAAACTTATCTAGGAATGTTTCTTCCACAGTGAATGTTGAGTATGAAACAACAAATAAGGTGTGTCAAGTTGCTTTACAAATTAGTTGATGTTGCATTAGCTATAATTGTAGCTGTGGTGCTACGATTGTGGTAAGTTGTTTCTTTCTTTTTTTATTTTTTTCAAGAGATTTGGGGGAAGAAATGACCAAAATAAACACTAGGAAAAGCGTACCTCATGAGGAATGATGAAATTCCTTTCTCTGTGGTAAACTACAGGGATACAAAGCAGCCAGCTCCCTTATGGCTTTTTCTAGGTAAACTCACATCAAATTTTAAAATGGCCTCACTGGGCACATGCGTCTAGAGAAAGGAAAAGAGTTTATGCAAGTGACAGATATCCTGTTATGAGTCAGCCTTGCCTTTGTCAGTCAGGGCGTCCACTTGACTGTGGGAAAGAGTTACGGAAGATCGAACATCTCTTGAGGAACTTCAGTTAAAATGGAACATAACTTAGAGGCTTGTGCTGATACGAAGAACAAACTAGTGTGGCTAGCTCTAAGGGAGGGGTTATTTCTGTCCAAGGGCTAGGATGGCATCTTTGCATCTTGCAGCAAAGTTTGTCTCTGACATTGCTTTGGGAGGGTGATTTTAGTCATGTGCTTTCATTTGTAGAACCGATAGAGCTAGTTTCGCAACTTTATGTGGATTTTTTCCTTCTGCTCAAGTTCTGTGAATTGAACCCATTTCACGCGGGCCTCCCACTAACCTATTGGCATCCATTCATTGATATAATCTCATATTTTTATATTGAGCTTGATCTTGTTCTTGCCTGCCTGTTGTTTCAGTGATTAAACGATTATTAACTATGAGTCTTTGGCTAATTCATCATCTTGGAGGGTTATCTTTTCTGGTATTTATTCTCCAACACTCTCGAATTTCTTCTTTCCTTTCATTCTTTCCTTTTCTTTTTGGTAGGGAACCAAAAGAGTAGCTAGAGTGTGGAATAATGCGGTGACTGAGTGTTGAGTCTGATTACGTTCTTTTTAGGGAGGGGAAAATCCCTGTCTTGGCACTGGGACAATAAAAGTAATGCCCTTGCCCTGTTTTCTTTGGGAACTTGCAGTTACATCACAGTGAAACAGCCTTAAGGCAGCCAAGCATATTGCAAAAGACCAACATCCTAGGCTCTTCTGGGTAGCAACACATCCTTGGAAAGTAGTTCTGTTTCCTTTGAGCATAAGTCTTATGGTATCATTTGTAAAAAATGGGTAATACTTCACATTTACTTCACAGGTGGTGGTTAGGATGCACAAGATAATTTTTGTGCAAACTTTGAGAGATTCCAAACACTATTCAAGTAATA
This sequence comes from Muntiacus reevesi, assembly GCF_963930625.1. Lineage (NCBI taxonomy): Eukaryota > Metazoa > Chordata > Mammalia > Artiodactyla > Cervidae > Muntiacus > Muntiacus reevesi. The sequence continues at coordinate 45,053,742 of NC_089255.1, read as the reverse complement.
GGTGGTTTTATAGGTCAGAACATCTTTATAAAAAAGACTCTGAATACTTAAGTATCTAAAGCCCCTTAAATAGGGACTAGGACAGACTGGCTTTATGCTGAATTATGCTTTGCAAGGAGATCTATTACTCAACAAGATTAGGGGGGTGTAAGAAGTAATTATACTTTGGAATTAACTTGAGCTTCTTATCTGTGGAAAGACCTTGGTACATATTATTGTATATGTTATGTAATTGTGTACCACAGCGGTTCTCAAACTTTTTGTTTTCAGGCCTCTTTTACCCTCTTAAAATTATTGAGAACCCAAAGAGTCTTTGTTTGTATGACTTATAGCTATTGATATTTGTTGTACTGAAAATTATATTTACTTATATATAAGATAATATATATTTATTATATCCTTTACAATTAATAATAATAAATCCATTACCTGTTAACAAATAGTAATTTATGTAAATTTCCAAAAGAAAAATTTGGTGAGAAGATTGGCATTATTTTAATTTTTGTAACTGTCTTTGTTGTTTGGCTTAATAGAAGACAGCTGGATTTTTACATCTGCCTTTGCCTTCGGTCTCTTGAGATATCACACATTGGGAAGCCTCTGGAAAACTCCACTGCATGTTTGTGAGAGAGTAAGGGTAGAGGATAAAAGTAACATCAGTATTATTTATGAAAATAATTTGACCTCATGTACCCCTGAAGGGTTTTGGAAACCCTCAGGGGCTCAGGATCACACTCTGAGAACCCACTTGTATACAACAATAGTAACAGTTAAGGACACCTGCTCTTATCAAAAGAGCTTTCAAATATTAAGGAATTCCTTAAGGTCTTAAAACTAGCAGCATTTATGTCTGTGTGGAGATTCACAGAATTTATAATATATAAGCTGGGACGATGGAGTCCAGTAGTCAGTCCCTTGCTCTCAAAAAAGTTGCAGTCTAATCTAGTTGGGGGAGAGACAGGAAACTAACTGGTTAGAAGTTAAATCCATGTTGTGGCTTAAGGTAAGTGTTGAAAATAGTAATCTCCTAATAAGATAAAAGTTGATTTATGTCTAATTTTGTTGAATTCGTTCTCGTTTTTAAATGAAAATGTTTTAAATAAAAATGAGGTCATTTTTCAAGGTTTTTGTTAAGTGCACATACCAGATGTTATTTTCAGAAGCTGGAGACTTGGGCATTTCATTTGTGTATGTGTGTGTGGGTAAAAGGGTTGAAGCAGTGGCAAAATACTGGGGAGAAAACCCAGATTGGTTAAAAAGATGCCCTAAACACAACTGTTTTCATAACTAAGGTGAGTCAAAGACTTTAAGGGTTTGGGTTAAATAGCCAGTTAAATTGTAGATATTTTAATAGCATAGGCATGACAATTTTTTCCCTGATTAATTCTTTAAAGAGTTAAGAAGTCCTTTTATAGTTTCTAGTACACACTTGCCCTCACATTACCTAAGAAAAGTAAGTGTAGATTAAGTAAATATTTTGCAGTTTGGGATGGTTATTGGAGATTAATCTTTTTTTGAAGATGCATTTAGTTGGATAGAGTTCTGATTATTGATCCCATCTCAGTGGTAATAAGCTTGTCATTTGTGGTAAAGCTTGAGCTAAAAATTAGATATCACTTTGATGGGGTGATGGGTTATTTTGTACCAGATTTCTCTCACAACCTACATCTAAAGAAGACTCTTATATGCCCAGTAGACTAAATTTTCTAGGTGGGATCAGTCATTTGTTCATTGTAAGGTCAAATGCATTTACTGCTCTCTAGTAGTAACCCTGTGTGAAATTAAGTGCCTAGCATGTAATAAGACCCTCAGTAAATATTGGCTTAATGAATGAAGGAACTTTCTTCCTTTTGATGGTGGCTGGATTGGCCTTAAACTTATTTAAAATAAATGGAAAGCATAGTAAGTGAGCTTCTCCCCAGAATGCTTTCACCAGCCCCCACTCCTGGCTTTTAGTCTGTAAAGTAAACTTTGGATTGTGAGGAACTGACCATCTGCAGTCTTGTTACCATGATGAATTTGTATTCTTTTGACATTCTGTGTGATGAATTTGTATTCTGTTGACATTCTGTGTTTATAGGTGGGCAGATATGACATTTTAGTAGTAAATGTGGATGGGACAGTTAAAAATCAGTGGGCCTGTGATACTTTTGAAGATTAATATTTAAATTTCATACAGTTTTCTGAAGAATTTTAACATTTTCGATAAGCTTTGTAAGCTTAAGTCAAACGCAGTTGTCTTTCTAGTTTTTCTGGCAGTGTCCCACCTGGAATCCCAGCCCCTAGAACTTTAAAGCAGCCTAAGCTTATTTCCAAAGTCTCTGAATAATTGGTAGTAGATGTGAAGAAGCTGGGATTTAGAATGTGCTCCATGTGTTCGTTTGAAGAGACTGCAGTCTAGGGACTGAGCCTAACAGTTTGCTGTTGTGAAGAAGTTTTGACACATGGATCCGTAGTTATTCTCCAACTAGTATTCTTAGCAGTGTACAAAGAGTGTCCTTCATGGCCTAAAAGCAGGGGAAAGGATGGGGTTGAGGGGTGAATTTGAACTGTTTGTTTCAGTTTCTTGTTATTCATTTATTCTCAAAATAGCTCATTCTCATCATTCTTTGCTTTTATGGCATTAGCCTTAGGCTCTTATAACATCCTACTTTTTCCACTTTGAAATGTAAGCGATTTCCTTCTTTACTGGAATATGATAGATTAATTTTTAATCCTTTAAACTTAATTTAGAAATATTTATGTTTTTCTACTGTTTGTCGCTCAGTGGGCAGAACAGTGAGTAACTTAGTTTGTAGCTCATTGAGTAATTTAAATTCCTGTTTTAAAATTTAATTGAGTCCCTCCTCCATCAGGGAGTAATTTACAAGGGCTTTTTCCCTAACCTGTGTTGTTTTTTTCTTTTGCAGTTTTTTCCCACTTCTTGAGCTATATTAGGTACTTTCCTTTGAAAGAAAATACTAGTGTCCTTTGATTGTGTGCAGACCGTGGGTTTTGTGTTCAACCTAAGGATCCACGTAGAGTTGGATAGTAGCTTATCAGTGTTTGAAGTGGGAACTATGTATTGCTAATGTGTGTTAGTGTTTTATGTTTATTCATAGCTCCTTTAAACAAAAGGGCCACTGCATTCTAGGTGTTTTAGTAGAGCTTTCCTGGACAGATGGCTTAGAAGGAAGTACTTAGATTCTCAGCAGGGGCTGGTACTTTTTGGAGGGTTTATTTGTGATGAAGCTTACCTTGATTGACAGCTTAGAATGCTGAGAATACCATTAGCAGCAGCAACAGCTTGTTCATCTTACCTAGAATTGTTTCGCCCCAAGACCTCTCAAGATGCCCTGTGATTTCTAATAGTCTGTTTTGAGAATGTAGGTAAGAGAAGGTATCTCACAATGAAAGGAAATCTACCTAAAAATTGTTTATTGCAATTGTATCTTGAAATCTTTCTGGGTTGTTGAATGATCTTTGGCTTAGAAACTTGTAAACAGAGGTCATCTTTTAACTGCTGTGAGTCTGCAGATGTTAGCGTATATAGTAATTCCAGATATTTTCTCATCTACTAGTTATACTGAGTAGGAGGAGAACTGAGAACAACATAAAGGAACTTCAAAGCAGTTGGCCAGCATTTAATCCTGACTAATTTAATTAACTACCCATCCTTGTAGTTTTTCCTGTTTTCCTAGATTGTGAAACTGAGACAAAGATTAACAGAGTTGCTCAAGATGCTTGGGAATATTAGAGATAGCCCACAGCTTAAATTCAAATACCATTCAAACCATACTTTTGACTTGCCTTTTTGAAGCAAGGTCTTTATTTTGTCATCTAGTCACTTACTGCTTGATAATTTAAAGGATTATAAGTGTTTGGAGACATACTTGAAGTAATTCCTCTGAAGATTTTTGATGTGAAAGTGTATTTTAAAGTCTACATTTTGGAAATAATTTATTTTAAATGTCTGTATTTAATTAGCCCTTCCTCCCTCTGCTTATTGATTAAAATGCCAGCAAGGTGGAACAAGGTTGTTAATACGGTTGGAAGAACACTGTTTTTGAATGTCCAAATGTTGGTTCAGATTGAATTTTTTTTGTAGGCTGAAATGAGCTTTACTTTAGATATCATGAACCAGCCTTCTTACCGTAGCTGTGGATAAGGATGAAATGCAGTGAGCTCTTTGTCATTTTATAAATGTGGCCCCCTCCCATTTGTTCATTTTGTTTCTGCTGGAGGAGAGTCTTCTTGGAAGTTGTTTGTTATGGGGTGGGGGAGGGAGAGAATTCTTAAGATAGGGAATTTTCCTTTTGCTGCTGGTAGCTCAGGGGTTATTTGAATCTTTTGCTTTTAGGCAGTACCCTTCGTTGATTCCATTTCGTTATATTTTAAGATTTTCCAATCATATTTCTTGAAGAAGTTACTTATAGTCTTTAGGCTGCAGTGCTTAAAAGGTTTCCCTCCCCCCCCCCCGCCCCCCCACTTCTTAAGACATACTGAAAAAGAGGTATATGTTTGCTCTTTACAGATATATAATATACAGGTAAGCTTAAGAAGGCAACTTCAGATTTTGAAAACTTGTTGAAACAAAACCTGTGCATTGAAAAGTGAAGTTTGTAGTTGTCTTAGTATTTGTGTTAGCTAAATGCCTCACCATTAATCACCACTAGCTAATTAAATTTCTAAGACCCTTTTGAGGAGGGAATTGAGAGTTTGTTTTGAATATGAACCAGCTTGTGTCTTTGAAAAGATATTATAACTGACTGGATTTTATCTGGAAACTTTGTACTCTGCTTTAGGATTGAATAACTCTATCAGCGGGCTGTTTTCCATTTTGAGTAGATGTTCTTTCCTGATATTTTTTCTCTGCTCTAGCTGGGTTTAAGGCAGCCTTTGGAAATCTACTTGCCTATTTATCCATGACCTGTCCTGAAGACTCTTAATTTCATGGACTGTTCTTGAACTATCTCATCACCAGGCAGAGCAGACTGGCGATTAACTGTCATGTTCCTGCAGGTTTAATTTAACCAATTGTAAGATAGTACACTTGTTGATTTAACTTCTTTAAATCTTTGTTCTTACTGACCATGCTCAGGTTTTCCTTTTTAGATAACAGATCATTGTCCATTTCTTTGTTTTGGTCAGAGTTTGTGGAGATCATGCTGAAAGTTTTAGGCAGCAAATTTTCTTTTCTTTTCTTTTTTTTTTTGGTGACAGAATGTTTCCCTGGGATAATGGATAGATAAATGTTGAAAAATATTTTAATTTTTTTTTTTTTAAGGAACTTCTATTCATCTGGGGCTGAAATTTATATTATTGATTGAGTGGTTTTTAAATTTTAGTATCACACAGTAAAACTGAGATTAACTCTAGTTTCCATCTGAATTATTTTGAATGTTAATTGTGAGCTCTTTTGGCATTGGAGAAACTGTTTGCAGCAACAGATTCAAGCTTCACCTTACGTGTATGAAGTAACTGCCAGAGCTCAACATTCATGCTGTGAGAATTTAATTCTAATTTAATTTAACTGCTTCGGTTTCATTTCAGTTATTTCAAGTGTTTTGTTTGTGTGTAGTGTTTTTAGAACCTCATTAAGAAAGTATTTTTTGAGACTTTTTTCCTTTGAATGATTAATATAGATTTTTGGGAGAATGTGGGTCAGATTTTTTTTTTAATGTACCTATTGGTTGTAAAAAAAAAAAATTCCAGCTCTTGCTTTGCATCAAATAACTGATGCAAATTATTGAACAGCTTGAACAGCTAATGGAGTTTACAGGTGCCTATTTTCTGTAATACTGGGTTCCTAGCCTTTTAAGCAGAATATAAGCATATGCCCAGTTTATGTTTTTTTCTTTCCATTTCTTCATAAATAGTCCCATTGATTTTTAAAAGGATAATTTCCCAGCACACCAGTAAATACAACTGTGGTAATTTCACACCTCCACCCCCAGATTTGTACTTCAGTGCTAACCTATACTGTATAACCACAAAAAGCTAGAAAAAGGATTGTACAACATAGATATTAAACCTATCTCTGAGTAAAGTCTTTGATAATGAGGTTCCTTAACGCCTTAAATGTTTTATTGATTTATGGGCGGGAGTGCTTCCTATAAAATATGTGTGTGCATCTTTTCTTGTCTTGCATACACTTGCTTTTGTTTTGAAATAATAGTTGTGTGGTGTTTACATTTATGACTTGATTCATTTCTTTTGAAAATCCTTTTACTGTTTAACCATGGATTTGCTTACTCAGGTTGTTGGCAAAGTGTGGAATTGCATCAGATCTTGCTATACTAAATAAATGGAAATATTGGATGCCAGAATTTTTCTTAAATGATTCATGGCTTTTGTGTTCATCCTCTGTATAATCAGCTTCATAAGGAGAGTTATTTTTGAAACAGTATAAGCTCCTGATAATTTTTCTGTGGTTATTTGTGTCTGGCCTTCCAAAGGCAGAAGTGGCCATTTTGATTCTGATGTAGTAATCTGCTTTGACTTGAGTAGTTTTAATCCTTCTCTCCACTACCCTTTCCTCTCATTTGTAGGTAGGGGCACAGTTCCAGCATTTAGCTGAAGACTGTAGAACAGATAAAAGCATAATAGCTTCATAGGTGTCTTTTGTTTTTTTTTTTTCACCAAAGTGGGTTTGAACAAGTCTGAGTCTGTGATAGAATGAATAATAAAATAATAATGTTTAGTACATTACAATTGAGCATATGTAGTTTCACATACATTATCTCCATATGTTGTTTTCAATTACTTATGAGGACTGATTTCAGAAATGCATTTCAAAATAGAGTAAAATGCTCGAGCGAGTGAGGGGACCAGTCTTAGGGATCAGAATTTGCCTCTGTGTAGGAAATCAGCAGGACCAGATGCCCTGTCTTCTGGCTCTGTAGGTATCTGGCTCTGTTAACATACAGATGATAAATTTTGGCCAGCTTTGAAATTACATTCTCTAGTAGAGGACACATACCATTAGCTCTGGAAATTAGCCTTATAGTATATAGGGAGTTCAATAGGTGCCTGGCCCCAAATGATAAACAGCTTTTGTAATTTTTATTTCATGCAATAGGTGACAGGCATTTTTTAAGATGAAAAAAAGTGGTTTAGGCAACTTCATGAATTGATATGATTGTTATATCAGTTTACCTTTTAAAGATTAGTGTTTTTGAAAAGTAGTACATTATACAGTTACGTCATACAATTTAGTGTCAGAAGGTTTAAAATAGAGCAGCAGGCTCCCTGCCCTCCACCGTCAGTCCTGCTGTCCACAGACGACCACTTTCAGCTCTGTTAGCTTTCTCTCTCATGTTTAGCCACATACTTCAAAGTAATACATGGTTATTTTTCAGTTTATCCATTTTAGGTAGCATCTTGACATCTTGTGGTGGTAAATGAGGACATTAGTATTTACATTACCCTTTCCTCTGCCCCCTCTCCATTTCTCAATATGACCAGACCACAAATTTTTATTAATATTGTGAATACTTTTTTTTTCTGGCATTTTATTTTTCCTTTAGTTAGTAATTGCTTTTTTTTTTAATTGCTTAGTTTACTTTCTTTACATTTTCTCCCAAATGTAACCTATACCTTTGTAAAATGTCTATGAATATTATTTTCCAAGCATTTAAACACATAATCTCTTAGTAGTATTTTTCCTGAGGCTCTCCTTCCTAGAGTGCCCTCACTCCCATCTGAGCTGACTGTTCTCTAGGCCAACTGGGCAGTTTTTACCCTGTGATTCCCTCGCTGTCCTCTTGTATTATGTCTCCCGTTCCCTGGATCCCAGGTCTTTCTCTTCCTTGGTTTATTAGACCATTGTATGCTGGAGTACATCATCTAGCTCCCTTCTCAGGGCAGCCACATTTTTGATCCCATCCAAGTCTGATACCTTTATTCTACCTTTATACTGGACTGCTTGGTTGACTATAGACTGTTAGTTAGAAAAGATTTTTCTCTTAGAATTTTTTTTTTTTTTTTTTTTTTTGGGGTGATGCAGCACAGCTTGTGGGATCTTCGTTCCCCTACTAGGGATCATCAAACCCATGCCCCTCCCATTGGAAGCAGTCTTAACCTCTGGACCGCCAGGGAAGTCCCTCTCTTAGAATTTTGAAAGCAGTGTTCGTTTGTTTTTAGGCTTTCAGTTTTTTTTTTTAGGAAACGTGATGCCTTTTTGATGACTGTTTTTTGTTCATATATAGCCTTTTATTCTTTCTCCTGGAAGCTTTTAGGATATTCCTTTTATCCTTGGTGTTCCGGAATTTCAGAGTGATGTGTCTTGGCATGGCTTAGTTTTTCTTTTCTTGTGATGGGTTCTCAAGGGACTTTTCAATCTGTGCATTTGAGAGTACACTCATCTTCCCATACTTAAATCTCCTAGTTTGTACATTTTTCTTTGTACAACTCTTATTAATTGAATGTTGAGCACCGTGGGTAGAACCTGTAATTTTCTTATCTTTTTCTTTCTTTGCCTTTTGGTTCTAGTTCCTGGGATATTTCCTTGTTTTTATTTTTCCTTCTACCCTTCTATTGAATTTTGATCATAATATTTCTTGTTTTCAAGAGCTTTTTGTCCTTTTTCTGACCACTGTTTTTCCATACATCCTATTGCTTTTGTTTCGCAGTATCTCCTCTCGTTACTCCGGGTTTTAGAGTTTGTTCTGAGGCTTTTCTGTGCTGTCTGCATTGTTTCTCTTGTCTCTGGGTTCCTCTTTTTCTTTTCAAGATGATTCTTTCAAACTAGAGGTTTTCTTCACAGGATCTGATTTTACCTGTCTTATTTTTTTCATGAAAGGGTGGGGCACTAAAAAGCTCTGTGAATCTTGTATACATTGGGCTTCACCATAAAGTTGGGGCAGGCCACCTTCTTCATGGAGGAAGACAGTCAAAACGTCCGTATGGACATTTACTTTTTTAGCACCGTTTTTTCAGTATTCCCTCTGGGAGCTGTCCACCTGGCCACTGATGCTCTGACATGAGGAAGCAGGAAGTTCACGTGTTCACCTTTACTTTGCTGTCTGCTGGGCCCTGTGTCCCTAAGCCCAGGACTGCCTCCCGGCCGCACTCTCCTCCACTGGTGCTTGGGCTGTAGCTTTCTTCACGCTAAGAAGATTGTTACTGCTCCTTTGACTTCTTCCTGACTGCCAAAAGCATGCTGACATTTGCTTGTCTCACGTGTTCTCTTTGTGAGTCACGATCAATTTAAGATTTTATTGTCATTTTAGTGAAATGGGGTGGAGAGGAGATAAGAGAGAAATTGGTCTGCCATGCTTAATTTGGTGTTCGCTTTTGTTTAATTAATTAAAATTACTTGGCCACGCTCTGCAGCATGTGGGATCTTAGTTCTCTGGCCAGGGATGGAACCTACGTCTCCTGCATTGGAAGTGCAGCGTCTTAACCACTGAACCACCAGGGAATCCAATTGGTGTTTATTTTTAAATGAAATATTTTTAAATGCAGTTTTTAGGGCAAAAACATGCTTTGCCTTATCAGAGATGGATTTTATTAGTAATCATCCAGAGAGTTAAATCACTAAAACTGAAATTTTGCAGTACTATTTTTGAGTAAAAGTTTAAACTCAGATTTACCTTCCTTGATAAGCAGAGCAAAATACTGTTGCTATTACCAGAGTCAGCAGAGGGAGTAGATAAGCCTCTAGGCTTGGCTCTGCTTGGGAAATTGGGAGCCAGAATTTGGATATATAAAAGAAACATAGTTGTAAGGTCATTTGGACTACTGCAATTAATCTATTACAATATTTTTACTGGATTAGTTTGTCATCCATTAATAAAGGGAAGTTACTGCCAGGTTTATAGTACTGTTTGGCTCTGTACAATGGTAATTTAACCTTTTCCTTTGTGTTATAGTAATTTTCAAAAAGTATGTTTTTAATAGGAAGCAAAGAATAAAAATTTAAAAATCTCAAAACCCTTTTTATTTTGATACACTTTCACACTTAAAGGAACATTATTAAGAATAATACAAAGAACTCCTTTGTACTCTTTACCTATTCATGAGTTAGCATTTTGCCACCTTTGTGTTACATGTGTACCTTCTTTCTATATATCCCCCCGACTCCCATCACTGAATAATTTGCAGATCTAATGTTCCTTCATCCCTAAACGCTTTATTCGCCCCTTCAAGAACAAGGACTTTCTTTTCATTAAGCATGGGATATTGGTTAAAAGTAAGACATTTAATAACTGATATAGTAGTAGTATTGAATGCACATTCCAGTCTCAGATTTCTCCAGTTGTCTCAGTAATCTCCTTTATAGCTATTTCCCAGTTGTGGCACCCCACCCATGTCCCCTACATCTCACCCACGATCATGGGTTTCATTTTGTTGTGATAACTCTTTTGGTCTCCTTCAGTTTCTAACGGTTCCTTATCCCTTTTTTTGTCTTTCACATCTTGAGTATTTCTGTAGAGTGTACTTCAATTTGAGTTTTTCTGTTGTTTCTTTATGATTAGATTCAAGTTGTGCAGGGTTTTGATAGGAAATACAGAAGCAATCTGTCTTCTCAGGGCATTATATCAAGAGGTATATGAAATTGGTTTGTCTCATTTTGGTAATATTTATTTTATTAAGGTGATATTTGCAAGGTTCTTTGTTGTAAAGTTAGTTTTTTCCCCTCTGTTATTGTAGCAGATGCTTTGAGATTTTATGTACAATTGTCTTATTCCTTATCAAACAGTAATCTAGTAATTTAGCATCCACTGGTGATTCTTGATTGAATCAGTTGTTACCAGGATGGTTGCAGGATGTTGATTTTCTAACTTATTTCTTCTAAGTATATATGGGGACGCACTTTCCTTTCTCACTCATTTGTTCATTTATTTTATTAACATGAACTCAGGTTTTCATGTTATTTTTTGACATCCTGTTGCTATTTATTTTGAAGATCAAGTTGTCCTAGATTTGGCTAGTGGAGACCTTCTTAGGCCATAATTTTGACATTTCCCTATTGTTCTTGGAGCCCTTACTTTTCTGGCATGGCAAGGTGCTCCCGGCTCATCTTGTACTCAGCCTGCTCCAGTCTTGGAATCAGCTATTTCCCCAAGTAGCCATCATTCCTTTTAGTGCGGAATAATGCTTATAACCTAAGATCTCTCAGCAAATAGGAATTAAGAAATATGAAAATGTATATGTGTGTGTATATATATATTTGTTTATATTTATGTGTTTGTGTAACCATGAGTTCATTTTGATACCTTTAATTCCAGTTCAGCACTGCAGGTCTCATCTTGTGCCTTTCTGCATTTGTAATGCCCTTCTCTAACAGTGAGAATCTGGTTCCCATTATCCTCAACACATGTACTTGTTTGCTCCATGCCATAATCAGAGAAAGTAGTTCTGAACTGCTGACCTACACCATTGCAAAGAAAACTGCTTATAACTAGAGCTTAATATTTTTAATGGTGTTTTTTGTCTGTATACTCACAAAATATAAAGTATTATGTTAAAAAATTGTTTGTGTTAGTTTTCCTTCCCTTTCCTTCCCTCTTTTAACACACTTATTTATTTGGCATACAGTCTGCTTCATTTGTTTTTGTTTGATTTCCATTTAAAATTTTTTCACCTTATCCTTGCTGATTTTATTTTACTTTTTTTAGTGTGTAAAACGTGAGTATAGGCTTCCCTGGTAGCTCAGATAGTAAAGAATCCACCTACCAATGCAGGAGACCCAGGTTCAATCCCTGGGTCGGGAAGATCCCCTGGAGAAGGGAATGGCTACCCACTCCAGTATTCTTGCCTATAAAATCCCATGGACAGGGGAGCCTGGTTGGCTACAGCCCATGGGATCACAAAGCGTCGGGCACGACTGAGTGACTCTCTCTCACACACACACAGTTCCAAAAGTTAAAACCGTACCAAGAAGTGTTACTACCTCACTCTTCTCATTCCTATACACCCTCTATAAACAATTATTTTGATCTATCCTTGTTTCTTTCTTGTAAAACAAACGAAAAATTACAGATGCATGAGTGTTTTCTTTATCTCACAAAAAGTAGCAAACTAAGTATACTCTTTTAGAATTTCTTTCATTTAATAGTATATTCTGAATGTCATTCCATGTTTGTGGAAATTTTCCTTATTTTTAAACCACTCATAGTACTCTGTCGTGGTTCACAGTGAATTCGAACGTTCTCCTGTCTTTGGGTATTTAGGTTGTTTCCAGTATTTTGCAATTTCAGATAATGCTGCAGCTAAAAGCCTTGTACAAATATATTTTTTTTTTTTTTTGTATTATTGGCTATCTTCAGAGAAGATGGAAGGTTTTAACTTCTCAATTGTGTGAGCAATATTGTGTAAGTGACTTTATAATGTTTCAAGTTACTTGTCTGCCTGCTGTTATCTTCACATCTATGGTGACCTTACAAATGTATTCAAGGCTGTGGAAGTGAAGTACTTTATTGTAATTATATTTTTGCCTCGGAAACCTTGACATCAGAGCTCTAGAAGTGGCCTTGGAAACATTTTTAGCCTACATCCATGTTCGTCTTAATCAGTTGACTTTTCCTTTCCTTTTACATTCTTGTCAGTGCTGTTTTACTGCCTGAGTGCTCAGACCCAAGGGTTTCTAGTAGTTTTCTCTTTTAATTTAATTTGTGTTAGATTCCTTCATGTCATACTGTTAACTGGTTGCTCCGTCAGGTTACAGAATGGTGGTAGGATAGGACAGTTATACCTAGGACAGAAATAAGGATTTGGGCATCCATTTTCTCCAGTGGGTCTCAGCGCACTAGTGAGTAGGATAAACTCAGAGGAGCACTTTGGATTCCTGGATAATACTGCTGGTCCTCTCAGCTGGTTGATGATTTAAAAGCCTTTGTTCCAACAAGTGGGCATTGGAGTAGAAGGGGGACTTCTTCCTGCATTACTAGAAAACCAGGTAAAAGATTGGGAAACATAGCTTTCTGTCAGAAGGGCCATAAAAAGGTTACCTATGTGTTGAGATAACAGTCCCCTCAGCCTAAGGGTGGCTGGAGCCTCCAAGCAGATTACTTCTGGCCCCCACGATGACTCTTCAATTTACGTATGTGCACCATACAGATGTTATCATTTTCCATGCATGTCCTGACATGAAAAAGGTTTGAAAAATTGGCTCGAGCACAGTCTCAAAATTAGCCTCTGAGAGCCAAGGACAGTGTCCCTTAAAGAGAACCAGGTAATCCTATTTATCCTGGATAAAAAAGAAATGAATTATTTAGAGTAGAAATTTAAACCTACTGTCTGTAAAAATAAGCTGATCACTATATCTTTTTTTTTTTTTAATATTTATTTTTATTTATTTATTTGGCTGTGCCAAGTCATGGCATGTGGGATCTAGTTCTCCGACCAGGGATTGGGCCAGAGCCCCCTGCGTTGGGAGCTCAGAGCCCTAGCCACTGGACCATCAGGGAAGTCCCTGATCACCATATCTTAAATCTGGCGTGATTCGAAATCATTTTTATTTGCTTATTTGTTAAAACGAAAGTTAGAAATTTAAAAAATATTTTTGAAGACTTGGCCTGTAATCCCACATATTGGATATTAGAATGACCAAGGTACAATGTGTTTTGATTGCTATATTGGTGCGCCATGATTTAATCTCTATTCCGAATACCTCAGAATTTAGTGTATCTCAGTATGGTTTTGACACCCAAGTTGCTTATGTACTTAAGTGTTTTATCTGAGTAGCATCTTTTCAGTTGTCTAAACCTCCTTGAAATGTGCTTCTAAAGTACCTTTGCTTCTGAAGTATTTTACATTAACTGTGTAAAGTTTAATGATTCTGACATTAAGGTATATAGTAGTTATATGAAGTTTGAGATCAGCTTATTAGAATATTTTAATCTCATTCATTTGATGTTTTAAAAATAATTTAATTTCAAGTCAGATACCGGAGGAGTTTCTGAAGGATTTTTGCTGACTTATTTATTTGGAATTTTTCTGTGAAAAGGAATTGTCAGCTCCCATCCTTTTAATGTGTGTAAACTAAGGGGAAAATTTCTGAAAAATTAGCAGTCATGCTATATGTGGACATAATGTTATCTGCCTTGTGTAGAATTAACCCCAGATAGCTGCGTTTTTTATTTTAATATATTCTTAAGGGAAGGGAACTGAGAATCACTGGGGCTTTCTGTTTGTGAGGCCCCTCGTGCCCTTCATGCACTTCGTCTCATGAAACCCTTACCATAGCCATCTGAGGCAGAGGTGGTGTTTGTCCTCTGTTACAGACGAGGAGGCAGGCTCTGAAACCAACTCCTTAAGGTCATAGAATAAAATAATGGGAGAGCTAGAAGGTGAACAGAAGACTTATGTGGGTTCTGGAGCCCATGCTTGCCTCTGACATGTTCCTTCTGAGTCTACAGAGTAATAATCACATTCCTAAGGGTAACCAAGTCACTTTGGTACATTTTTGTATTAAAGCAGGAAGGAATTCTTTTGGTGGGGTTAAAGGTCAAAGCCAGGGGATCAAGGCCTCTGCCTCGTTCAACCAAAATGATGTGGAGCAGAGTCCTTCCACTACTCCCTTCCGCTGGGCTGACGGGGCGAGAGGAGGGTGGGACAACTTAGGAGATGGGGATTGACATGTTTACCCTACCAAGTGTGAGGTAGGCAGTGGGAAGCTGCTGTTCTGGAGCACAGGGAGCTCAGCTCGGGCTCTGATGACCTCGGTGGGTGGTTGGGGTGTGGGAGGGAGGAAGTGTCTATGTACGTGTTCATATAGCTGATGCGCTTGGTAGTACAGCGAAAGCCAAGATGACGTTGTAAAGCAGTTGTACTGAAAACAAACCAAAACCCCAAAATCCCATACATTTTATTGAGATCTTTAAGAGAAAAGTCGAAGTACTTCCTCAGAAATCTTGGGAGTCTGGTTAGGATGTGGACTCTCGACCTCAGCTGCAAAGGCTGAGATCAGACATTGCTGATGGGTGTGATGGGAATCAAGTCAGGCTGGCTGAGGAATATGTCAGCACTCTTAGGGTGAAGAGAGAATTGGAAACAGAAATGGAGGAGGATATTCTCGACTCATAATTATTCAATTAGGTTTTCAAATCCAACCTTAAATAAAATGCTAGGTTTCCCAGAATGCTTATTAGGGAACATAATCCAGAGAGGCAAAAGGAATGAAGGATAAGGCGCTGTAGCTTTTAATAAAGAGAAAAGGAATTCCTGCAAGTGCCAATGACATTTTCTTAATCTTCATCAAGAATTTGGGGTTGCTATGGGAATAGCGGTTTTGAGATTTTTGAAGGTCATTTTTTACTATGTGATATTTCTGCTCAACAATTAGGTTGTCTTATGCTCAAGACAGCACATCTAGATTTAAAATACTGACAGGATACAGAGAGAGCCAGTCCTAAGTGATGATGACAGCTCAGTTGATGATGGACTACAGCGTTTTACTGTCTTACCACCTCTGTTGCAGAGGGTATCATCTAGTCTTTGGATGGTTTTGATTCCTACGGCATAGAGCCTCTTGAAGGGTCTCATCCTCATCTCTACTAAACAGCAGTGTCACTCATTCCTGTGAGTTGTTTGGCAGGGGTGAATGGTGGATGCTGTCATCTTAGTAGCTTAAAACAATCATTTCATTTTGCTTATGATCTTGTAGGTCAGGAATTCAGGGAGAACCTAGCTGGGGCTCCCTCAGCTGGAGTTCCTTAAGCTGGAGCATCCACTTCCATGGTGGCTTCTTAACTCACCTGTCACAAGCCTCTGTGCTCCTGTTTCTGCACCCCTGTCCCCAACACACACTAAGGTGTCATATTTTGCAAGGTCTCTCTATGTTGTTTGGCTTTCTCATATTGTGTTTCTCACAGGGTGCTTAGGCTTCTTCCATGGTGGCCGGGCCACCCCAAGAGCAAGCATTCCAAGCAATAAAAAGGAAACTGTCAGTTTCTTAAAACTGAGACCTGCAAACTGACACCCAGTCCCTTCTGCCATATTCAGTTGGTCAGGGCACTGACAGAGCCTGCGCAGATTCAAGGAAAGAGGACCTGCCTCTCGGTGGGAGGAGTGTTCAAGAATTTGTGGTTATCGTCTATCATAGGGCCATTAAACAGAAGGGAAAGAACGGCTATAAGAAATACTGAACTATGACTTTACCAGAAAGCAATTTACTTATCTAATGATTCAGGAGAGATTAACTGATTGCCAGCCTTGAATAAGAATGGGACTGAGGCAAGAGAGAGCTGCAAGAGGGGGAAGGTGGAAAGGCAACCGAGATAAACTTTACTTCTTAACTGCCGTGGCTGCCTTGGCCCTGAACCCGCCTCCCATCTTCTGTGAACCTGCTACTCTGAGCGCTTTGGGTTGGGTGCTCCTGCTTGCTCTCCTCCTCGTCCGGTGTCGGCTCGCTTCGTTAGCCCTGGGCACTGCCTGTTACTTTATCGGGGAATTCTCCTGTTCCCGGGAACCCGGTGCCCACTCTCAGCTTGGGCAGCGGTATCAGGGTGGGCGTGAGGACACAGTGATTTGGGCTGCACTCTGGCTGCTCTGGCACTAGCTTGGTGTAGCCGGATTTCTTCTTGAGGGAAATACCTTATGGCCCATTTCCTGCTTTATCCATGTGACTTTACCACGCACCTCTTCCCCCAGTAATTTCAGAGGATTCAAGTTGAAGATAGACTTCAGAAATTTTAGCAGAGACTAGGCTTGTGAGTATATGGTTCAGAGAGTGTTTATGGTATAACAAAGATTATATGCCTTGTCTCTGAGTGACCGAACAACAACAAAGCATCTAAAAATATATCAGTTGGAGGGTAAACTGGGTTAGTCCTGGAGTATATTTCTACTTGTATATATACTGGAATATTTATAGAACTTTTTATGATAATTCTGCCCTATCCTTCAATTTCAAGAGGAGTAACACCACTGTTGATACTTTTATGGAGTATTTGTGTGTATGTGTGTGTGTTTTGAGTAACAGCTGCAAATGTTTTTTCATTGGTATGTTTTCAGACCCATAGAGTTGTAATATTGGGTTTTGTTTTCACTTTACCAGTCATGCTTAGTAATTTAGAGTAAGTCTGTTTCATTAGGACAGCTTTAAAATACCAGTATCTTTAAATTTAATTTTTGTTGTAAAAGAAGTAATGCTTTATGACAAAATTCAGACAGCATAGTTGAAAGTAGGGCTGTGTGGCTCCAGTCCCCCATCCCATTCTTTTTACATGACTGTTAACAGTTACTATATATCCTTCTAGATGTCGAACAGTTTATATACAGGTATGTAACACAGGAGCACATAGTATGGAATCTTTTTAAAGCAAAAATAACAACCTGCTGGACTTCTGCTTTGCAGCAGTCCATGCCTTCAAACGTTGAGTTTGAGTTCCAGTTCTGCCTCTTGCTAATGTAGCAAGGTATATAACTTCTTAGTTACATGCCACCGCTTCCTTATCTATAAAACAGGCCAAAGCATAGTACACACCTCTTTGGACTCTAGAGGATTAAATGAAGGAATATTTATAAATGGCATGGTAAAGTGCAGTAGCGCTTGGCACATAGTATGTGCCAGATGAATATTAAATAGATAAAAATGAACTTGACTCTTTAAAAAAAAAAAGTTGCGAATATTTTCTTCTGAGTTGCTAATTTTTTAGAGGGGTGCACTTACAAACTCTGTGTGTTGTTGGGTGGAGGGGGTGGTGTTCTGAGCTTTACTGTTGGAGCAGCACTTTTGTCTCCAGTGGTTTTGAACAGTGACTCCACAACAGTGACTCCGCTGTTTCTGACGGGCAATGTGCTGAGAATGTTTGCCTCTCAGGGATTGTGGAGCAGGGGAAAAAAAAAAAAAAGCTGAAGAGCATTGATTTAGAAAATCATACTACATTAGCAGTTAATCTTTTTGTTAAGCCTTTTAAGAAAATTAGGAGAGTGGAAGAATTTTGTCTATAGGGAATGATATGATTATTTCATCTATTTTTGGCTTTATCTTCTCTGAATAATTTTATACTTAGAGGGGACATGTGTATCACCTAGTCTTCATTTTACAGTGAAGAAACAGACCCAGCACAGTAATGATGTTCTCAGTTCTTTAAGTAGTAATGATAGGGCCAGGACTAGAACCCTGGTCATCCTCACGTTTGTGAATTCTTAAGAAGCTTAAGAGCCTCTTGCAAGTTGAAGCAACTGCTGAATAGTGGATGCACTGTAAATTGCTTGCCCATCAGTGCTGTGTGCTTGAACTATTTTTGCATGTAGAGTTGGTGACTAAGTTGTGTCATAAGCACTAGTGCATGATGTTTTATAAAAAAAAAATTAGGATTCCAGGAGAATTGTTGATGGGGCTTGAATATCACATGTACTCTATCTTATTAGATTCCATGTAGTGAATACTGAGGATATTGAAAATCAGTGGGAAGAAATTTATATTCAGTGTGGATGCCATTTTGTCTTCTGATACAACCTGAAAGGATTTGTGTGTAAACAGGCCTCCTTGAGCACAGAACTCCGTAGTTTTCTGCCTTTCTTTGTCTCTTGGTAAAGGAGCAGATCAGTCTTCCCTTCATAGGAACGTTGTTGTTTAGTTTCTAAGTCATGTCTGAGTCTTTTACAACCCCATAGACTGTAGCCCGCCATTCTCCTCTGTCCACGGGATTTCCCAGGCAAGAATACCGGAGTAGGTTGCCATTTCCTCCTCCAGGGGATCTTCCCAACCAGGGACTGAACTCATGCCTCCTGCACTGGCAGGCGGAGTCTCTGCTGCTGAGCCACCAGGGAAGCCCCCTTCATAGGAATAGTAGGGAGTAAAACCACTTTGGTTTGTAGATCACTTGGATGCCTTCCCACCATCAGTTGTCACTTCTGGATTTCCAGAGAGTTAAAGCTTTTGGGGGCTTTAGCAGGCACCCATGAAGATGAGCATGTTTTAGAGTCTGGGCTCGTCTACCTCTCTGCCTGCCCAGCCTGTGTCACAGCTTCTACCTTGTGCAGAATGGCCCTAGCTCGGGAGAGGATCCAGAGTCTCTACCCCCTTCAAAAGGGTGCTCTGCCAACTTGCAGAGCTTGTGGCTGAGGGTGAGAACAGGACAAGGTCCTGAGGCCACAGCAGCAGGAAGAGAGTGAGGGGAACTAGACAGTGTCTGCCCCCCAGGCTGAGATGCCCAGGAGCTGAGAGAGGAGACCTTGGCTCAGGGCTGCGAGAGTCTCAGCATACGGGACAGATTCCTGGAGGAGAGTAACTCTGAGGACATTTCATAACCTGAGTGAAAGAAGACCAGACTGTGTTTATGAGATCCAGTGACCCTCCTGTGGCCACGTGTAACAGTGTGAGAAATACACTGCATGGCTTCCTTGCCCTGACATCACCTTGAAGTATAATGAGGCTTAGTAAAAAGAGCCTTTATGAGTTCTCAGTTATGGCTTATCATTTTGAACTTCTATAAGTTTCCATCCTTATCACCCTGTTTCAAGTACCAGCATTTACCATTTAAAAAATAAAAACCTTTGTTTAATATTTTTATGTTTTGCTGAATAGTTTATAGCTTAAAAACATTTTTATAGGCTGTGTATGGTTTTATTTTATACACACACAGAGTATAGTATTTCAGGCTTGTAATGGTTCTTATAGAGTTTTATAGAATAACCTGCAAACCTCTAATGCAGTTTCCACAGGAAATGTGTTCATCCTACAGATAAATCTGAAACCCATCTGTCTGTAAAATGAGACTACGTTTTATAATAAGATATGTCCCCTTAAGATGATTAGAATGATTTTAAGATTATTTGTAGTAGTCTTTACTCATGGTATGATCTGTTTTATTTGTAGCAATAATTGAGCGTTTAACTTAAAGCCAGCATTTTTTCTTCTATTTTATAATTTTCCTTGGTACATTAAAGGTTTCATAATTTGGATAAGGGATATATAAGCAGAGTGAATATTAACCAAAGCAGTGTAATAAATGGCTTCATAATAACCCTATTCTCTGTAGTTTCCTAGGCTTCAGATGTTCTTCTGTTGTGAAAGTATTACGCACTGAGAGTACTGTCCTTTAAATAGCCAAGACCGAATGTCCTATCACACATTAAATCTTAACTTTCTTATTGTAAATATTCGTGATAGAAGAAATTTGGTTTCTTAATTTAGAAAGTGAGGTCTTTTTTTGAGATTTAGTAACAGACACACTCACTTGTTTCTAGTGTTTTGGAATGTCAGTGCTGTTTTACTTCCTTTTATTCTTTCTCCTTATCCCTGTCTTAAGCACCTATTTATTTATTTAATTGAGGTATAATTCATATAACAAAATTAACCTTTAAAAAGATTTTTTTTTTTAAATTTACTTACTGCCAAGCTGTGCAGCTTGTGGGATCTTCGTTCTCCAGCCAGGGGTCAGACCTGTGCGCCTGACAGTGAAAGTGCTGAGTCCCAGCCTTTGGACCCCCGGGAAGTTCCCCAAGTTAACCATTTTGAAATGAACAACTAAATTCAGTGCATTTAGTACATCTACAGCTCTCATCTCCATCTTGTTCCAAGACTTTCCTCACCCCCAAAATAAGCCCTACACCTGCTAGGCAGTTTCTTCCCTATTCTTCCTTCCCTCAGCCTTAGGGCATATTTTCTAAAATTTAAAACTAAGGAATTAAAACTCTATGAGGTTACTGAGATTTTATAAGACCAGAGTACACTCTTCTAATTTAGTGGGCATCCCCCTGGTGGCTAAAGAATCTGCCTGCCAATGCAGGAGATGTGGGTTCAATTCCTGAGTAAGATCCACTGGAGTAGGAAATGGCAACCCACTTCAGTATTCTTCCCTGGAACATTGCATGGACAGAGGAGCCTAGCAGGCTACAGTCCATGGGATCGCAAAAGAGTCAGATATGACTTAGTGACTGAGCATGCACGCATGTTCTAATTTAGTAACATGAAGAAATGCATTTACTGTACTGAGTAGAAAAATTAGATCACAATATTGTATGTGTTTTTTGTCCATACACACACTTTACAACCATCGGTGTAGGGGAAGGGGATGAACACTTGGTAGGAAACACAACAGTGATTTTGTTCTAGGTTTTCTTTTCCTCATTCAAAGGACGGGCAAAAATAATCTTCCCATAGTTACACAAAAAGTAAAACCCTCTAATGGTTAAAAACTTGGGGCCTAAGGACTTCCCTGGAGGTCCAGTGGTTACACTTTGCCTTCTAATGCAGCCAGTGTGGGTTCAGTCCCTGGTTGGGGAGCTAAGATCCTAGATGCCTAGTGGCCAAAACCCCCCCAAAAACATAAAACAGAAGCATTGTAACAAATACAACAAAGACTTTAAAAATGGTCCACCTAAATCAAATCTTAAAAAACAAAACAACTTACTAATATAATTACTTATTTCAGGATCATATTAAACTTTTTTCCAGACTGAATACAATATTTCTTAGTCTTTGCTAAAAGAAAAAGATTTGTGGAGGAATAAAACTAGATAATATTTGTAGTTTTTTAATCCTTCAAATTGTATCTCAGATCAGGATTATCTGTTTCAAGTAAACTGTGTTCTAATTTTTTTTTCTTTTTAAAAATATACTTTATAGGTCTTTCTTTTTAAACTATAAGACTGTCATGTTTTTATTGATATAAATCAGATACCACAGGGGTGTGTATGCATAAAAAGTCAATAACCAAGACTACCTCACAGTAGTCTTCTCATGTACCTGTGTTAAACAACTGTTAGCAGTTTGGCATTCTTCTTATTAGTCTTTGTCATGTGACTTATATGCACGTATAACAAACTTGGACCCAACTGAGTAAAAAACTAAAATGCCATCAGGATGGCCCTTAGCAGTTGATATAATGTAATAAGGAAAGGTAAAGGTAAGGTAAAGCCCTTGGTTAACTGGAAGGGGATTTTTACCACTGAAAACTTTCTTATGGGCTTCCCAGCTGGTGTAGAGTTGAAGAATCCACTTCCCAATGCAGGAGACCCTAGTTTGATCCCTGGGTAGGGAAAACCCCCTGGAGTAGGAAATGGCAACCTACTTCAGTATTCTTGCCTAGAAAATTCCACAGACAGAGAAGCCCGGTGGGGTACAGTCCATGGGCTATGGTTGGACATTACTGAGCATGCATGCATGCACAAACTTTCTTATGCACAAATAGAATCCTGTGCTAGGCAGACAGGCAGAGCCCTTTGGGTAGTGTATGATTGTACTCCCCTACTCCTCCTTGCCCTGTCCTCCCCTGCTACACAAATATAAAATGAATGTATGTCAAAGGCTTGTTTAACTCATTAATGAAGAAACCAGTGGGATGGTGAAGCCGATTCCAAGAGCATTTGAGAGATTGTGTGAATGCAGACAGTGAAGAATGAATTTTGAAGTAAATTGCTAGGTTAGATATAAAATCAATTAATATGTCCTGCAGGGTAGTAAAACCATAACCCTCAGAGTATGCGGGACAGATATGATCTCTACCAAATAAAATCCTACAATTTTACCTGTAACTTCATGGAATTTGAGTCCTAATCAGTAGTAAACAGCAGGTCATAATGTGTTTCATTATACATTGAAAGGGCTTATAGTTCTTGAGTCACTTTATTTCCAGTGTTGGCTAATTTTTCTTAGCAATAAGAAAGGCTGATTGTGACACACATTTAGGCAAGACCGATATAGTAGGGATCAGATCTTGGAAGAGCTTAGTATCGTGAACTGAGACATTTGAATTTCACTTCAACAAGTGTTTGTTGAGCATATGCTGTGTGCCCGGCTGTCAGTTCATTATGATCCTGGGTGTTGGTTGCGCTGCCCCTCTCATGCCCCTAGGAGACTGCTAGTGGTTCTCAGGGAGTCACCGGGGAAGTTACTTTCTCAAAATAGACGTGTTCTTTTGTCCTTCTGTCCGCACCTCGATGTAGATGTCTCTGCCCAGAGAACATGTGTATTTTGAAAAAGCTATTTTCAGGTGATCTCTTCTCTTTTAAAATCACTGTTATGTTTATAGGGCTTAA
Source organism: Muntiacus reevesi (assembly GCF_963930625.1). NCBI lineage: Eukaryota > Metazoa > Chordata > Mammalia > Artiodactyla > Cervidae > Muntiacus > Muntiacus reevesi. Next base: position 45,030,825 of record NC_089255.1, on the reverse strand, counting down.
AAAATTGAATAAGTAAAGAGCAAGCAAAATTGTAATCAATATTTTAAAAGTTTTCATACCCTGTTTGCCTGCCTCATCCCTGTAATAAATAGTCAAAGTAATATCCTGATTATACCCTCAGCAAGAATTACATGCAGTTATAATTATAGAATTATATTTAATGCAACTGAGGCATTAATTTGGGAAGAATTGGGCTTAGTCTTCCGAATTGTATCCTTAGGCTATGCCTCTCACTAAAGGAACCGAAAGAGTTGTCATTTATAGTAGCTTATGATCTGTGTGGTAAAGACATGTGATTTAAAGAATTAGACTTAAAAAATGTTTTTAATGAGACGATAGATTGTCCCTCAGTTGTCAGAGACGCTGGTAGAAAGGAGTGAGTGATGGAGAAGTGTGTCTAACTTGTGGTCAGGCTGTCTGAGGAGTCAGCAGCGCCGCGAGCAGCCGCTGTGGACGTGTGTTCGGATTCCTCGCCGCGTAACTTTAGTCAGGCAGCCATCTTGTGTAAATGCACTCGCAAAGCGGGCACTTGTGATCCCAGTGCACCTAAGCAGCCGTGGAATTTATAGCTTAATCACGGGATGTGGTGTTACAGATTAGGGGAGAAACCGGGGACTAACGTGATACAATTGGTATACTGTGTGTTTTTCTTTTTATTAGTGTGCCGGTCCAACAAAAGCCCCTGGGTCTGTCTGACTTGTTCAAGTGTCCACTGTGGAAGGTAGGTGACTTACTTATCATTACTTAACTACCCAACCGGCTTGTTTTCAGTTTACCTTTAAGCTTTGGTCAAAGTTCTATTGATTTGGATTTGTTTAGCACCGTTGTTTAATCACAGTGTACATACGTCTCTGTAGGGCTTCCCTCGCCTGATAGAATCCCTTTGTTCAGCGGTGGAACTGAGGAAAATCTAGTGGTGTGTGTGTGTGGGGGAACCCCTTTCTGTTGATACTCAGAAGAATTAATTTGATGATCAAGACAGTCTATTCGTAATATTTGATTGACATGTGGCCAGTTTTGTTTCACCTGCTACCTACTCATCCCTACCTTTACTGACCTTTGAATCAAATCCAAGATACCATCTCATTCTTCTGAAAACAAAACAGATAAAGGAATTCCCTTGAAAATGGTCTCACTGTGAAGTTTGTTATTAATGGTGTCTAAGATGTTCCAAATATTTCACTGTTCCATTAAAACATTTTTGCTTTCTAGGGGCTTAACACTCCCAAACCCAGTTCAAGCCTAAGCATTTCCTCCTAGTTCTTGGCTTCAAAATGATGTTACTTAAATATCAAATACTTTAGTAACTCTTTCTTCTAACACAAACTCAAATAAGTAGCAGACTTGGTGTGCCGGGTAGTAGCACATTTATTTCTGTGGCTCTTTTAGCTTAGAAAATTTGCTTTGAATTTACTTCAGAAGTTAGTAGCTTAGCAGCAAGGGGATGGGAAATCATACTAAATCCTTCAGTCTGAAATTTATATTGTATTTATTTGGGTGGCTTCCCCGTTATTATTTGTAAACACTCAATGCATGAAGAGAGCATCTTCATTCAGTTAACGTTTGATTTTTCATATTTTCAGTCCTGGAATTGAGTATTTTTTTTTCCATGTACACTTAAGAGTGCTTTTAGAAAATGTTAACTGCATATCTTAATTGTGGTTGTTGTGGTTTTGAAATCTCTAGGATTTGGGGAACCTGAAAATACTTTGTACAGATAACATTAAAAAAAAAATGAAGAAAATTAGAAGCACTTAAATTCTGCACTTGAAGAGACAGATTCCTCTCCTAGATTTTGAGAGGTGAGAATTATAATGCAATAAAATTGATATAGTTCTGTCCTCCAGTTGTCTCCTAGTGCTCTACAACCAAAATCTGGAAGGTCATATGTCAACAAAAAGACCTGACAAACTCTCAAAAATTGGAGAGATTAAGGTTCTTAATAGCAAGCAACACATAGTTCTCTAAGTAAGTATTGGAAGTATAAATGGAAAATTTTCTAGGCTCTGTAGGTAGTATGTTTCCAATTTCAATCAATCTTAGGTTTAGAAATTTGACATAGTTTCAGAGAAATATGATTAAGTAGATTACATAGATAATGAGAGTACCCTGCATTTGAATCTTCATTTTATACAGTTGACTGAATATTTTTATTTTATCATGTAATCCTGGGATTTGACTGCCAAGAATTCTGAATTTTTTAGTAATTTAGATCACTTGTCTATAGGGGAGTCTTAAATTGAATATTCTTTCAACTAGGAAACATAGTTTATCAGTAGCATATTTGGGTTATATATCTTATTGGCCATTATGGCACCATACCATTTAAGTTATTTTTCCAGTTTTTGTATTATTAAGAAATCTGTGCTGTTGTATAATGACACTTTTCCTTTTTTCGACCGAATTATCTGGTTAAAATCCAAAACTGGATGAGGGAAATGTTTATTTTTATGTTAGTTTATACATGACTGTTAACTTCTGATATGTATTTGAATATTAGCCAAAACATTGCTAATCTTAATGTCATCTTTAATACACTTCTTACTTTATCACTGAAATTTATTATAGTAACCATGAAAACATCTAGTACATTTGGAGACTGCAGTATGGTTAGTAAAGGAACTATATACTCTGTCCAGATTATCAGTTTTCGAAGACTTGAAAGTGGTAATGCCTTTATTATTGTTCCATATTGACTTTTATGGGATTCTGAGGGTACTCATAAATATTACTGTTGTTTTTCATGACACAGTACAAAAACATGTAAGCATAGGCTATTGAGCTGATTAGATAGTGAACCTATACGGTTCCTTGGAAGTTATCTTTTAGTTAAATATTGAATGTTTTCTGATCTGTTCAGTGTGTTATCTTGAAGTATGTTTAAAGTATGTTTAAAGAAAGTATGACTTTCTAAGCAGTTACGTTATTGAGATTCTGAATGGATAGTGATTAAGCATATAAAGGAAAATACAAGTAAAATAAAACTGACATTCATTCATTTGTTCATTCATTCATGCATGCATGCATTCTGAGCTATGGATTATAATAATAATCACCTAACAGCCCATAGGGTATAAGTACTATTATCTCAGTTTGATAGATGAGAAACAGAAGTAGAGAAGTGAAGTAACTCACCCAAACGTACCAGACCAGCATGTGACAAAGCCTATTTTAAACCTAGGCTGTCTAATTTTTAAATTTATGCTCTTAATCATTATTTATATAAAAATTCATTTTAGTCCACTTTTGTGAACAGAAGACCCTACACACAAGTCTTCATTATGTTTATTACAGTGAAAAAAATGGGAGGAGACATGATCACATCCTGACGTTAGTAGTGCCTCTGATGCCTCTAGTTTTCCTCAGGTGGAGAGGCTGGGCTTGGAAGTCGATCCTCCCGGTGCTGTACTTAGTCGCTCAGTCGTGTCCGGCTCTTTGTAACCCCATGAACTGTAGCCCATCAGGCTCCCCTGTCCATGGGGTTCTCCAAGAAAGAATACTGGAGTGGGTTGCCATGCCCTCCTCTAGGGGATCTTCCCAATTCAGAAATCAAACCCAGGTCTCCCACATTGTAGGCAGATTGTTTACTGTCTGAGCCGCCAGGGATGCCCATGATCCTCCCTACTTAGCAAAAACTACCCTACTTTCTCCACGGTAAGTGTTGCTCCTGTGCAATTAGGGCACCTTATGAGAAAAATGTCACCTCAACTCTCTGAGCAGATTTTGGTACTATGTAAGCAACATTTGTTTTGACTCTTCTTAGTTTACAGTTAGGCCTTACCTTCTATAAACTGGCTGTTTGCTAGGAACTGGAAAGTTTTTGCTTTCTGAAGGTCTTTAAGTAGTAGCAGTTATGGCATTATATTGTACAGTGTTTAGGTGAAGGTATAGATGAAGCTTTATTTAAATTTCATTTTGCTTTTTGTGCTAAAATGATTTATTAAATCTGAGTTGGAAAGTGTTAGAAAATTTTTATGAGTATAGTCAACCTTTGATTATCTTTGTCCATGTAGTAAGAAATAACAGTTTATATAAGCTTAAGATGATTTGTGTTTTGTTAGGATTTCTTTTAAACAAGCCCTATTTCCATGTTAGTGGAATGATTATTCAGGCATTCAAATAAAAGTTCTGAAGCCATATTGATGAGAAAGAGATGGGAGATTATCCTGTTTCCATGTCTCACTCTCATGTTTTATATTAAGCAGAAACCCAAGCAGAGCCTGTGGCCTGTGGGCTGTGATTGAGTAATTCAGTTTACAAAGCTTGTCTTTGATAATAGCCTGAGTTGGGGGCTGGCAGCCTGAGAAAAGCTTAAAAAAGGAACAGGCTAGCAAAAGAATCAGCAAAGGAGTTGATAAGGTATTAAAACTGATTTAAATAGATAGCGCCTTTCCTTTCCTGGCCCTAGTCTTGTGTATAATTAAAAGTTGGTTGTATGTTTGCAAAAAAGGAGTATGTTTTAAGAACTCAGCTTAATAAATCACCAAGTGATGAATGCTCTTATAGGACTGAATGCACTTTATTAGGAGGAATTCTTTCTCATTCTTATTTGATTAGCATCTAATTTTATTATCATCTCCTGCTACTTTAACCTCCAAAGCAGTATTTAGATTAAAATGTATTTTCATTTGACTTTTGGAAGGTATGTGAATGGCCATGCAAAAAAACATTATGAAGATGCACAAATACCCTTAACCAACCATAAGAAATCAGAAAAGCAAGAAAAAGCACAGCACACGGTGTGCATGGATTGCAGTAGCTACAGTACATACTGGTAAGTGTTAACATTTTCTGAAAGTGCTATTCCTTTACCATGTGTGTACAAGTGTTTGCTTGTCTTCCTGGCTCCCCGCCATCCTCTAGTCTCTAAGCCAGTGGGGGGCTGCCGTCACTGCCCTCTAGACCTGTGGGCATGCACAGAGGACTGGGGCTGTCAGGAGTGACTGTCCTTGATCATTCAGATGTAAGCTTGCACGGCCCTTTCCACTTCTTGGCTGCCTCTTCTTCCCATCCCACTAAGCTTTAGGGAAATGAAAGGTAACTTTTGCTGTTCATTATGATTTCTTTTCTTTTTCTTGTTTTGTTTTTAATTAAAGAATAACATGATAGAAATCCATGTTCCTACTGTTACAGTTTACATCTTGTTACATAATCTTAAAATTTTCACTTCTTTGTTTAAAAAATTATTTTGACAGTCTCTCCTGTTCGTACATAGTTCCACTCTCCTCCTCTTCTCTGTAGGTGAATGTTAAGAATTTTGCGTGTAGTCTTTCAGGCTAATTCCTTTTTAAATTATTTTTTCTTTTTATATATTTTGCTGCATTGGGCTTAGTTGCCCCGCAGCATGTGGAATCTTGGTTCTCCAACCAGGGATCGAACCCAAGTCCCAGCATAGGTAGGCAGATTCTTAACCCCTGGACCACCAGGGAAGTCTTTCAGGCTAATTTTTTCTTTTTTTTAAGTATCACATCTTATAAAAGGACATTGGAGCCCTTATTCTCTCTTTTTGATACACTATACATGTCTGTTTCATATAAATGACAAGAAATTGAGAATTTTTCTGACTACTTAGAACAGGTTATTTAGGTTACAAGTGATATTTTAACAATCCACATCCATTTGGTATGCTCAGAGAGTCAGTGTATTTTACAGTTTTACTTTGGTGTGAAGCAAATCTCTTTCTTTGACTAGTAAGTTGTGAATAAATCTTTATTGTTTTTAATAGTTTTACTGAATTTGAAAGGTTTTTGACATTGAAAGGGGCCCTTTGGTTTTTGTTTTTGCCATACAGCCCTTGAATGCTGTGTGGCAAAAACAATACATGAAGGCAATACTGGGCAGGAATGGGGATTTAAGGTCCAAATACTGCTTTTGATTCACACTTTCTACTGAAGTTGTGTGCTTTCTATTTCATTGGTTGACTATTGTATTATAGACAGGTGTCCATCAAAAGGCAGGGGAAAAGGTCAATGGCTTCCCAAGTTTACGTTTTTACAAGTTTACAGTTACAATGCTGTTGCTACTGAATAAACCATGGTAAGATTTAGTCCTCCAGATCACTACCGTTCAGTGATCCTTTGTGTGGATGATGTCCAGACCTGAGAGACAAGCTAGAGACAGGCGAAGACATCAGTAAAAGTGAAAATCTTGTGAAGATTTTCTGAACCTAGTGCTCAGTTTATTGTTCTGTAATCTCATGAAACACTCCTTCCTACAAAAATTAAGCATTAGATAAGGTGTTAAAGTATTTTCATTAGATTTTCCCCCTTTCCCTCAGGACACTTATGTACTAGAATGACATAACTATCTAACTGACAGAACTGTGTGTTTCTATAAAGTTATAAGTATTTCTCTTTCAACAGCAGGAATTAAGATCATTCTTGAGGTATCTGTCTCATAGTCATCATTGTAGGTTGTGTCAGTCTCTATGCACCAGATGTTGAGAACATTCATTCTTCTTGATATTTAGTTAGCAATGTGCATGAGATGCTTGATGGGGAAGTTTGGAAATACAATTGGATCTCTGTGTGCAGTGGGTTTTGTTGCTATTGGTAAGATTATGAAGGAATAGTAACTCTTGAAGAAATTTAAAGAATTATCTTAGAATTTTCTTAATGGAGTAGAATTATATTTGTAGGTCTCTTTAAAAATAATAGACTGTGTACTTTAACATCTTTGCATATTGCATTTTGGAGGAATACCTTTATAACTTTGACTGGAATTTAATTTGCTTTCATTTGGTATAGGGTACTAAAGTACAAGTCATTTCATGGCTGAATTGGAATTAAGTGGTAGATCTTGAACCTTGGGGAATATACACCAAGGCAGGGGCTTCTTGGCCAACTGCCAGTCTTTTGTGTGAGGTAATACAGAGCCGCAAGTGTGTGGACACCCAGAGCTTCTGAAATGCAGGAAGGGAGCTGCAGCTGGTCACATAACTGTCTCGTTTGTGGGTTTAGAACAAAATGCTAGGGAATCATCCTGCGGTTTTATACTGACAGCCTAAAAGGAATCTATGATAGTGGTAAGCTGGTGGAGCTGTAGTTCAACATTTCTCCCACACCTCTCAATGATTAAGAAACAAAAAAGGATTTCTTTTCCTGTATAGGGGATGTGTGTGTGTACATGTGTGTATTTTCCAGTGTACCTTAGTAATTTTGCTTCAGTTTGTAGATTTTCCTTGTATATACGTTTCTTGTGGTTAGACCGATTGGTTTGCTTCAGAAATAAAATATTGGTGTATTAGATTTAACCTATTTGATTATTAGTTATTATACTTATAGTCAAAATAGCTGTAGACTGTATAATGTTAAGGCTCCTTCTCCATGTGCTCTGTCCTCTGAAGAAGTTGAAACCTGCTCTGAGGTCTGCAGCTCTTCTCTCGTTTTTTTCCCCCCTTTCCCTGAGTCCCTGCCCTGTCCTGTTTTTGCATATCCTTTATGAACTTATCACTGAACTGGCTGCATGCCCCTCCCCCACTCCCAGGCTCCAATTGTAGCTGGATATAATCTCTCCTAAGCTCACAGTCCCTGGGATACTTGTAATTTCCTGCTGCATGTTAGTTATTTGTAAATGTCCTTGGGGACTTTAGGAACCATATGTCAGATCTTTGTATCGTCCACAGTACTCAGTGTCTGGTGCTGAGTAGGCAGTAGATGTTTGAAAGATTTGAATTTTGTTAACTATTTTCCAAAAATGGTGAAGGTTATATCAAAACTATACTGCTGTACCCTCTCGATCCTCTTGGAGGACTGAGGAGCTGCAGAACATTTTTCCTGAAAAAGAGCCAAATCACTGCATACGTGAGCTATTCCATTGACTTCCCAAGAGGGACAGTCTTGCAGAGCAGGTCCCTTCACTTCCTATGTAAACAGCACATCCAGAAGACACACGCATCAAGCAAGCAGAACAACATAAAGTGGGTCATGATTTCAAGAGGGAAACCAGTGCCAGAAGGAATCATTTTGGTTTGACACAAACCCACTCTTTTAGGAGACACATGAAGATTTTAATAAAAATGAAAATCTCAAGATTTTCACACAAGGGCAGGTGTTCAGATTATTGTGTGTAATATTTCCTCTCCTCTCACTCCAAATTCTCTCCCCTAGTCACTACAAATGGAACTGTATGTGGTACATATTATTGTTTCAAAAAGAAAGAGAAGTTAAATTTAGGAACTTTTATTTGACTTTTTTTCCCCTTGTATTTTAGATAGAATTCATTAAGAAACCTTGTGAAATCTCCAAAATATACAAGCAGCTCGTGTAGTTCAATATCAGAAAAACAACCCAATCAAAAACCCAATCAAAAACCCAATCAAAAAAAAATCAAAAAAAAAAAAAAACCCAAACAGACACCTCTCCAAAGAAGACATACAGATAGCCAACAAACACATGAAAAGATGCTCAACATCACTCATAACCAGCTACAGTTAATAGATTTAAAATATTGAACAAGTCATTGTTGGTATCTGACTTAGTCTTGTCAACTTATCAGCAAAACTGAATTTCTGAGGATTCAGAAGTATAAACGGAATAGTAAAACTAAATTACTGGAATTTTTCCTTCCTGGCAAAGTAATTAATGTTTTAAAGCACTCTTTCAAACAAAGAAATATTATGAAATGTGAGTCGATTCACTTGTCTAGAAATAAGACTTGTATTTTAGATTTTAAACAACCATAACAGATAGCAGGTTTAATGAAAACTTATAAAAGTAAAGCTTTTATTTGTGGGCTTAAGTGGATGCTGAATCATTTTCAAAGGCAGTTGTGATTAAAAAGATCTTTTGTTGACTATCCTTATAAACTTTTTGGACACAGGTTTTCAGTGTTGTAAAGATTAAAGAACAGGAAGAATTTTGTTTATTTAAAAACAGTATTTCGAAGTTTTATTAAAAAGAAACTTTAACACACGGTCTGAAAACAAAGGCTCTTAATAAGCAAGTGCTTGTCTGCTTTTAACAAAGGAAATGGGTTTTCCCTGCAGGTATTCTAGTTTTCCAAAATTGGTTTAGTTGATGGCAGTACATTAGAATCGAATAAAAGAGAATTTAAAAATAAGTTGTTTTCTAAAAGAGTTCTTTGGATTTAACTTTTCTTGGTTTGAAATACATGAAGTCATTGAAATATCAGCTTTGCTTGTTTTGTGGTTTGCTCTCTGTAACTATATCTGTCATTTTTAATAAAGCTGGAGGTCAAAGTTTGTTCTAGACATCACATTATGGTATCTGTTACACCAGGGATGAAAAATAATTTAAAACTTAATGATCAATTTGTCATTGCTCTTTCTTGAGGGGTACTTTTTGCATAAAAGTTTTTTATTTTCTTTGTATTAGTATTATATACAATTTACTATATAAAGATTGCTGTATAGCCACTAGATTAAAGGACTTGTTTCTTTACTGTTGCTTTAAAAAAAAAAATCAGGTTCATTTGTATGATGACTGCCTCTTGTTTCACAAAAGTGAAGATTGGTTTGGTCTGGGAAGTTTTTTAGTACTTCAAGAATATGCTGTGGGAAAAAAAAAATGAAAGAATATGCTGTGGAGCCTTGTGACTTGGGTAGCTTCAATAGCACTAACAATAAGAATGGAAAAAGCTGTAAAATTTTAAAGCTGAGAGAGAGATTTTTCTTTGTTTTGGGTGTGACATCTTTGTCGTATTGTATGGTAGCAGTTGAACAATTAAAAGTGGCTGGGGGGACTGAGGAGTTGGATGTTCTGTTTTATTTTAATGATGTTTTAATTGCAACATGTATCTGGTAGCTACTGTATCAGATAGTGCAGCCTCAAACTAATAAAATTTAACATTGAGTATACTAATATCATGAAACTTTTAAAACCGTAAGACAAAAATCTGATAGTAAATCCAAAAAGAAAATGTCAGTTGTAAATAAGTATAACTTAAAGCCAGTCTAACCCAGGAAGATGTGTCAAAAAGAAAAACATGTAATTACTGAGTCAATTTCACAAGTCTGCCAACACATTCATTTTTAAAGGAAATCCCAGATTATTGTACCATTAGAAGCAAAAGTACATTTATAAATAAATAATTTCTGATTCTTAAAAACTAATAACATTGAAATAAAAGGAAACTATTAAAATAGGATGGTCCCCCCAAAAGAAAGCAAGCATCAAGTGCAAATTGTTGAAATACTAAAGCTGTTTCCATTAACATGAGAAACAAGGCAAATACTTCCAGTCATCACTTACATCATCACCACTGTTATTAAACATTGCTTTTGCAGTTGTAGTCATTGAAATAAGACAGAATAAGTAAGTAATTGGTATAAATTTGGAAAAGAAGAACAGATTACTCCTGCTTTCAACTTGTTTAATGCCCAGAGAACTCAGGGAGACTTTAGTAGAAAACAAGTGGAATTAATAATTAATTTTGAAATGGTCAGTTCAGTTCAGTTCAGTCACTCAGTCATGTCCAACCCTTTGTGAACCCATGAACCACAGCACGCCAGGCCTCCCTGTCCATCAGTAATTCCCGGAGTCCACCCACACCCATGTCCATTGAGTTGGTGATGCCATCCAACCATCTCATCCTCTGTCATCCCCTTCTCCTCCTGCCTTCAATCTTCCCAGCATCAGGGTCTTTTCAAATGAGTCAGCTCTTTGCATCAGGGGGCCAAAGTATTGGAGTTTCAGTCAACATCAGGCCTTTCAGTGAACACCCAGGACTGATCTCCTTTGTAATACATGATAAATATACAAAAACTAACAGGTTTCTCTTCATTAGTTAAAAATGGAAATGACCAAACAAAAAAACATTCAACATAGGACAAAAATTACAAACTAAATCTAGGAATAAGTGTATTAAAGAAAGATACCAAACCAAAGCTATAGATCCTTTTTGAAGATTTGTCATTACAAGTAGTTCCTTTCCCTCCTTCAAAAATTTTCCCTGGGCACAGGAACTGATGAACATGATGATACTCAAACATAATGTGAACAATATCCCAAAAAATCAGAATAGCGGATATGTTGCTTTTATTCAATAAGTAAATATTCATTGAAAACTAACCAGCTCTATGTTAGGAATCTAGTTTTTAGTGCAGGGGTCTATAAAACAATGTACTGAAACATATGGGAAGAAAATGTCAGAACTTCTGAAAAAATCTTTGGCAAATATTTTAATATACCTACTGCCAGAGGTCTGTGGACTAGATGGTTCTGTCATGAACTACACACAGAGTGTCCTGAATCAGCTGCATGTGTGGTGGCCTCACCCTTGTTCACTTGTATTAGCCTTTTGTAGTATGCTGCTGTGTTTTTTGTCTGCCCAGTTACATGGATTTACTTTATTTTACCAAAAATCAACCCTCATCAAGTGGATAAACATTTGAAAAGATTTTTATGAGGAAAAATCCTTCAAGATGAAAACAGTAATGATAATAACACAAATACTGGTGAAAAAGGAAAAGGCAAGCTGACATACTATACTCCTACTTTGATCTCATCAAACACACTACAAAATAAAAATGTTGGCTACCTAAAATAAAAACACAGACTAATCAGATTTGATTAGGACTTCCCCTGTGGCTCAGTGGTTAAGAATCTGCCTGCAATGCAGGAGACCCGGGTTGATCCCTGGGTTGGGAAGATCTCCTGGAGAAGGAAATGGCAACCCACTCCAATATTCTTGCCTGGAGAATTCCATGGACAGAAGAGCCTTTCAGGCTACCGTCCATGAAGTTGCAAGAGTCGGACACAGCTGAGAGATGTAACACTTTTCCCCTTCACTTTCAGTCAGATCTGATAAATCGGACAAAAAGTTTACGAGACTCTGTGAGATACGAATTTATATCCTTTATCATTAATGTCAAACTTCATCCTATGTATATATATATACAATATATATACAATATATACACTATATATATATACAATATATATGCAATATATACTATATATATGTATGTATATATACATACATACATATATATTGTATGTATATATACATCCTATGTATATATTGTACTTTGAGATACTGGTTTAACAAAAGTATTAAAGATATGAATAGCAAGACATCTTAAAAGTTTCTTTCATCTCTAGCTCATTCTTCTAAAATTTTTGTATACTATGCATATATTAATTTAGATTTCCTTACATTTCTAATTAGGACAGCCATGTATAAGTGTGTTGTGTGTGGTAGATGCTCAGTTTTGTGGCTCATTTTTAAATCTCATTAGAAGTCATTGAAAATAATTTGGAAGGTTTTGCCTTAATGGGCCTGTGTTTTGCCTTTATAATTAGAGGGTGCATGAGGTGCAGGGTGAAAACAGGAAGGAAACAAGTGTTTCTAAAATTAGAATTTCTAAAAGGAGGTAAACCCATATTAAATTTTAGGATGAGAAAATGATTGAGCCATGCTGTATGTTTTAGTTTTTGGAGAATGGGGAAATAAAGTACAGATGGGGATGACCAAGTAAGGAATACTTTTTGCCATTAAACAGTGCACGGTGTGCTACGTGGAAATGAGGGAGGGTAAGGGGGTTGATGATGTGTGGAATGAAAGCTGAAATCTAAGTGTAAAGAAGGTAACACTGAAGTGAAAGGGAAGATTGAGAGGGAAACTTGAGAGAGAAGAAAATTAAGGTGAGGTCGACATTGCAGGACCATCAAATACTACAGCTTAATTCAGCTACAGCTATTTATGGATTTGACTGTAATTGTACTTAGATAGGACAGGGACAAATATTATATGAAAGGAAATAGCCAAAGTATAGGATAAACTATTATTTGAGATGGAGGAGGAAAAAGGTGGTTTTGGGAGACGTTATAAAAATAAAAATAGACAAGAATTAGGCATGATTAAATGCTAGAAATTAGAAAAAAATAAAAATCTGAAAATGTATGCATAAGAAATCAGTGTAATGAAGAAATTGGACAATTCTGCTATTCAGTCGTGTCCAACTCTTTGCGACCCCATGGACTGCAGCATGCCAGGTCTCCCTGTCCATCACCAACTCCCGGAGTTTACTCAAACTCATGTCCATTGAGTTGGTGATGCCATCCAACCATCTCATCCTCTGTCATCCCCTTCTCCTCCTGCCTTCAATCTTACCCAGCATCAGGATCTTTTCCAGTGAGTCAGTTCTTCACATCAGGTGGCCAAAGTATTGGAGTTTAAGCTTCAGCATCAGTCCTTCCAGTGAATGTTTAGGACTGATTCCTTTAGGATGGACTGGTTGGATCTCCTTGCAGTCCAAGGGACACTCAAGAATCTTCTCCAACACCACAGTTCAAAAGCATCAATTCTTCAGTGCTCAGCTTTCTTTATAGTCCAACTCTCACATCCATACTTGGCTACTGGAAAAATCATAGCTTTGACTAGACAGACTTTTGTTGGCAAAGTAATGTCTCTGCTTTTTAATATGCTGTTTAGGTTGGTCATAACTTTTCTTCCAAGGAGCAAGCATCTTTTAATTTCATGGCTGCAATCACCATCTGCAGTGATTTTGGAGCCCCCCAAAATAGTCTATCACTATTTCCATTGCTTTCCCATCTATTTGCCATGAAGTGATTTTTTTTTTTTTTTTTGCTATTAGAGTAGCAGAATTTGAAATTAGTTATGCTATTATCCATTTTTTAGCCAAATTATTTAGTAGTGCAAATAATTGGTACTTTCTATGAAAATTTACCTGCTACCTGGTGCAAGATAGTAAAATTATTTGTATATCTTCTGCTTTGAACAACAGTATGTATATAATATCCTACTCTACATTTAATCAGTTTATTAACTATTGGTTTAAAATACTTTAAAACTAGTATCATGTTTGGTTCAAGGAATTTGGGTTGAGACTAATTTTTACATAGCTGAGATGATAGTATACTTTGTCTCAAGGTGTTATAAGTAGAGAAAGATAAGAATCCTCCTTCCTTGCCTTTTTATATCTCATTTTCTTATCTAACATCTCTAACATGTTGTCTAATATGATTTCTTAAGTATTATTTTTTGTCTTTAGTGTTCAGTTTACTTCAATTTTCTTAAGCAGTTCTTTCTTTTCAGTAAATACAGAAGTAAATGTTCTCTGTATCAGACAAGTAGTCTAGTAGAGGTGTAGCCCATCTTTACTTGAAGAATCACCTAAAATCATGAAATTTAAACTTGCTTCAGTATTGATTCAATAACCTAAAAGTTGGCTGTGTAATATAGATAGTTCCTGACTTTTGTTTGTTAGACACATAAAGTCCTATTTATATGAATGAAGAGAAGCCAAAACCTGCACCTCAGCTCCAGTTTCTCAGTAGAAAGAAGAAAAAGAGAACAACTTTTTATTTTATTTCAGTTACATTCTGGGACCCAGGTGTATTTTTACCTTACGACACTTAGCTGTATTTTTTTCCCATTTATTTTTATCATTTAGCCGTATTTTATAACAATATTTATTCAAAATGGGACATGCCTTCAAGTTTCTGATGCCCAGTCTAGAAGCTCTGGAACACAGCCTACAAGTTATGTACTCCTTTGTACTTCTTATTCTGGTGTAATCTCCTTGGAGGGAAAACCAAGAATGGTGGCTCATTTTTTTCAGGTGTTAGAGGCAAGCATAATTCTGACCTAATATCTTCAACATAATTGCAGACCAGGAAGAGATTCTTAGAACTTGTTTACTTTAAATTCTTCTGTTTGTCTTGGGACTTTTTAATACCAGTATTAATGAGAGAGTTTCCAGTTTGAAAGCAGTGTCTCATCTCAAGGCTAAGGCACCAGACAGCATTTAAATTTTAATTTATTTCCTACTTTTGTTACTTATTTTCTTTTGACCTCTGGGCCAGGGAGGAAGAAGAAATCAAAACAGAGGGGATGGGGGCAGCTAGAGAAGGGTGTGTTACAAGGCAGTCCTGGTTACACAATGGAAGGAAGCCGACATTTACTGACCCTGTACCACATGCCAGGCACCCCTGGAAGTTTCGACCTGTGGAAGCAGGTGCTTTCCTTTCATCATCGTCATAGATAATGCCTGTATAGTGTGATGAATTCAGACAGGACGAAAGTTAGAAGCCTAGAAATAAATGTCCTTCTTAGTGACTGTAAGAATTTCTAAAATCTACTCTTGGAAATAAGGACAATTGTGAAAACCTAAAGTTTTTAAAGACAATGAGACCAAATTCAGCCAAAATCAGATTGATTTCTTCTAGTCCATTGAAGTTATACTTCTTACCTCTTTATGACAATGGTAGTATCATAGAATAGTAGAGCAGTCAGGATCTTAGATATTTTCTAGGCCAGGAGTCCTGTCTAAGAGAAATAATTCATCATGTATGTAATACAGAATTTTTTAGTAGCCACAATAAAAAAGCAAAGACAAACAGGTTAATTCATTTAAATTGTATATTTTATTTAACCTGGTTATCCAAAATATTGGATGGCCAGAAAGTTTGTCCCGGTTTTGTCATAAGGTCTTGCATATATTGACCCTCTTAAGATCTTACAGAAAAACCTGAATGAAATTTTTGGCCAAACCAGTATTACCATGTCAACATGGTAATCCATGTAGAATTATTAGAGATAGTTTGTGTCTTTTTTTGAAATATGAAACCTTCAGAATCCAGTGTGATATTTTACACATACAGTGCATTTCCATTCAGATGCTAACTTTTCATCAGAAATGCTTGATCTGTATTTAGTCATAAGAGTTGCCATTGAAAATGTAGATTCCAAACACTATTAAAATTTTTTCCAATAAAGTACCCCCAACCCCCCCCCCCCATTTTCTTTAATACTTGACATGTGTATTGACAGGACTGGCATCTTTTTTTAGAATAATTGACTCTGAAGCAAAAGCATATCAGTTTCAAAACTGTATCTAAGTTAGGTAAATCCACTCACTCTTGTAACAACTCAGTATTATCAATATCAAATTCAAAGGGCCATTATATAGACTGAAAATCAGCTCTAAATTTATTCATGTCAACAAAGCATTCTTCAATTTTTCTTGTAGCTATTAGAGCCAACTTACATAATGCTATTGCATTTAAAATCTCTTGCGTATTTGTTCATGTTGAAACTTGTAAAACCATTATTAGTTTATAGTATGAATAGTTTAAGTTTTAACATAAATTCTCATACTTGTCTATGTCACAAACAAGCTTTTTCTCTCTCCTTGGATCTTTACATTTAGCTCCTTCATGTGCACTGTGCTATAGGTAAAATGTAAGTCATGGGGTGATGTTTTCTGTTATGTTGAATATTGGCAGGTGTCCTTTTGATTCAAGAAAATCTTGAATTAGAGTTAACAGAACAGTAAACCTTTGTAAAATCTGCCATGACTCAAGCAGTGAAAGTTGGCAAAGAGCTTGTAGTCATTCAATTATCTTCTGTCTCTTCTAACAGTTCCACTGGTGATGAGTCAGAGCATTTGTACATGTATACTGAACAATTTTAGTAACTGCATCATTTTAATAACTGCACCCATGATACAGTCCACTTCAGAGCACAAATATTTTCAGTATGTTAATGTGAAGTGGATCAAATAAGGGAATTAATTCCAGTAAATCTGGGGTTTTGATCCCACATAACTGGTTCTTGTTTGTGTTGATAGAAAGTAGCTTTTTCCTATCTAGCTGAAAGTGACAAATGTAAAAGATTAAAAAATATTTGCAGCATGAGTTTGATTGCTTTTAAGGTTGCAAGTAGACAAGGACATTTCAATTTGGAAGTCATTTGAGACAAAACATACCCTAAGTATTCATTGGCCACTGTCTCTTGTAAAGCTTATCTAAAGCTAAAAATAAAAGTATTTATAGTTTTTAAATGTTGAATCAGTTCTTGGTGAATCGGCTGAAGATCTTTCACTTTTTGTAAAATATCCTTTGTGATCTTTCTCTCAAATTTTAAAACATAATTCTCTTAACTGAAATAAGAAATTAATGTTTCATCTCTCCATCTAAAAATGGTTTTCTTTCTTGAGCAAGAATTCAGGCTGTTTTGTAGCTTGCCAGAATTATAAGCTCAAATCCCTAAAGTCAGTGAGAAATCATTTTGTTACACATTTCATTCTGATTTCATTGTGACAGAGTTCATTGATTATATTTTGACTGTACAGAGGCAGCTTCTTGTTAAATCACTATGCATTTGCTGAAAATGACTCAACATTGTCTATTATCTTAAAACTTTTTTATATGCAGCTTATTAATTTGGCTCTGCTGTGTTAAATCATAATTGCCATTCTTAGTAAAATTACACTCGATTCTACCTCATTAGCGCGCCTTAATTTGGAAGTTAAAAATTTTTTTTCATTCTTAGTTTTTGAGCCAGAAAAATAATTTGATTGTATTATAATTAAAATAAATATTTCAATTTAACTCCCAATTATGTATGTAGGTATTTATTTATGTAGGTATCACTGTAACTGCTGCTTTCTGCATAAAATATTGAAATAAGTACTTTACAGGACTTCATTAGTGCATAGAAAAGTAACAAAAATAGCTGTGCCACATTAGAACAGCTCTAGGGCCTAGAGCAACTTACTCACTTTAATGATGAACACTCAAAGAGATGCAGTAAATAGACCCAGTTAAGGCAGATTAGTTCAGAATGGAGCAAGGTCATAAATAAACTGTATTTCGATGTATGAAAATGTTCCTTTAACAAATGCTAAAGGCTGAATTCATGTCACACCAAAAAGAATTACTTTAATATGAAAAAAATCAGTTACTTCATATAATTTAAAGCAATTTGTTTCTTTAAACAAAGCAGCCATTTTTTTCCTGTGTGTGTGAAAGTTAAGGGGTTCACTTTTCAATTAGGTAGACTAGCAGCATGGAAATATGTGAAAGGCCATCTAAATTTGCTCTTAGACTTCATTCCCCAGATGAACAGTAGCGTTTGGAGTTTTTGTTTCGAACACTGGATCATTCTTTTAGTCAAAGTGCATGTATATGTTTATGCCAATCTAAAATGAAAATGTAAGCAGGAATTAGGGTAACAATACAATTTCATGCTCTAGTGCATGCCTGGGATTCACAGAGGAACCAAGTGCCCTAATCCCAGATTTATAGAGTAGACCTTACCCTCTTAACATTTATGCTGAGAAGAAGCAAGGAACTGAATCTTTCCACGAATTTAATTGCTTTATGTATTTGTTATAAAACCAATAAAGAATTATTTTCCTCCCATTGCTGATGAACTTGATCATAGAGAAACAGTCTGGGATGTGAATGGTAACTTTTGCTATTAGTAGAAATGTTAAGGATTAACCATGGGAGCTTGAAGAATATTAGAGACTCTTGATTGACAGCATTAGATAGTCAGATTTTGGGGGAGGGACTTGTTAAATAATTACATGTGTAAATTGTGGCTAAGAGATACAAGCCATGTTTTTGTGTGTGATCTTTTTTTAAACAAATTACTTTCCCCCATCCTCTTTACAATTTTTGAATAGCCTGGTTTCAGGTATGTAAGAAATAGTTTTTGGATTGTGCTAGATTTGACCTAATTTTTACTAATTGCTGCCAAGTCGCTTCAGTCGCGTCCAACTCTGTGCGACCCCACAGATGGCAACCCACCAGGCTTTGCTGTCCCTGGGTTTCTCCAGACAAGAACACTGGAGTGGGTTGCCATTTCCTTCTCCAGTGCATGAAAGTGAAAAGGGAAAGTGAAGTCGCTCAGTTGTGTCCGACTCCTAGCGACCCCATGGACTGCAGCCTACCAGGCTCCTCCGTCCATGGGATTCTCTAGGCAAGAGTACTGGAGTGGGTCGCCATTGCCTTCTCCATACTGATTGCTAGGCATTCAAAATTTTGCTCAGAAGAATGGCATTGTTATTGTCATTATTCTTTGGTAGTTTTAATAAGTGGTTTTGTACAAAGCTGCAGTTCAAAAGAATATTTTGGTACTAGCTTGTAAGTTGTTTCAGTTAAAATTGGCCATATTCCAGGGAAAAAAATTGAATGCTCATGTACAAGTTAGAGTTTATTATGTCTGATTCCTTATATTATTTGCTTATTGACTTGCTAACACACACACATACACACAATATCAATTCTAAAGAACACCTTAAACATCTTTCCTCAAAGCCTTTGTTTCCTGCAAGACGTAATCACTGTTTTATACTTTTGTTTTCTAACATTGCAGAATGAAAAAATTCATTCTTCTCAGTTTAGTTTATTTAAATTAAATTATGTGTAAAAGGGGCTTTCCTGGTGGCTCAAATGGTAAAGAATCTGCCTGCAGTTCTTTAGGCAGATTGCCTGGGTAGGAGACCCAGGTTCTATCCCTGGGTCAGGAAGATCTCCTGGAGAAGGGAATGGCAACCCATTCTTGGCTGAAAAATTTCATGGACAGAGGAGCTTGGCTGGCGTGTAAAATGTATAGCTTTTAGTTTTTTATTCAAATATCCCTACAGATTAATTATCTTTTTCCTGCTTTTTTCTTACATCTCTTCTCCGCATGAATTTGAGTTGGGAGGGACCACATTAGAGCTTTAGGCTTCATGCTATATGAATAGATTGGTGCTTTGTATTTCGTTTTCCATGTATTATGCACCACTAAAAGGAATATAACACATGTCGCAGCCTATTTCATTTTCGAAGAGGAATTGCAGAGCTTTTGAATAAAAATGTGAAAAGAAACTAGTGTTCATTGCCTACGTGGCTTTTTAAAAAGGCTCTTTAAAAACATCCCAGTGTGGATTCTAAGTCCTCTTTGAACTCACCGCTGACTGTAACTGCTTGCAGAGCCACGTGACCATCTTGGCAGCATGGTTTTAGTGATTTCATTACTGTGGTTTCCTCAAGCTCTTTACACACACTGATTAATATTTTCCTTGCAGTTATCGCTGTGATGATTTTGTGGTTAATGACACCAAGCTGGGACTGGTACAGAAAGTCAGAGAACACTTACAGAACCTGGAAAAGTAAGTAATAGACCTTGGGAAAGAAGGGATGGAATGGGGTTGAGGGGTCTTTCAGAATTTCTGAGTGGGATTTTTGTTGATGAGTTCCATAACCTCATCACACTCAATGTTTTTAGTGTGATTGAAATGTGAGCAAAATAAACTTTGGAGTTAGGTATATGAAAATTGTCAGTGATCATAACTCAGCATTTATTTCATTTAGTGTCTGTCATAACTGTATCCAGGGGCTCCAGAGCCTGTTTTTTAGTTACTACCCACCATCCTATAAGTTCCTCAGTTTATTTGCAAGGGGAGTTTTGCTAGTGCAAGGGAAGGGCAGAAAATGATCCAAAATCATTGTAGGGTTACCTGAAATATTAGAAAACCCTTATCAAATGTATTAATGAGGTCTTCTTAGAAGCTCTGAAATTTATGTATAAATTTTAAGGGGAAATAGGTTTAACTATATTATTGTTTACTTTGCATCTATATGACAGCAGAAGATCCTAGTTTCTTCTTTTTCTTTTTTGTTAGGACCAGTATTTATCACTTGAAAGTATAGGAAGCTGTGAAATGCTTTGTCATCATAAAGAAATTAAACTACTGTGAATAGTTCTTTTTATTTTTTCTGCCGAAGCCAAATAGGTTAGTCAGACACAGCTCACTGGACCCAAAATTCAAGCAGTAAACAGAAGCCCCAGTGGCAGTGTCGGGTGCTGCAGTGGCTGGAAGCATGGTCCTGGAATGATTGCTGACTCAGGTGAAATCCGTGTAAATCTCCCGATCATCAGGTGCCATCTAATTCATTTTGACAGTTGATGTATAAATGGCATTGTGAGAACATGCCAGAAGTGGGAGTCCTTTAGCAAACTTACACATAAAGCCAGCAGGGTATTTTTAAATTGTGTGGTGATAGAGAGTGACCTGAGTTCTCTAAGTTAAACACTGTCTAGCTTTGGTTAACCAAAGTCTCTCTGCGTGTTTCTGACTAAATATGGATTGTAAGCTGAAAAGGGAGGAAATGATTTCCTTAAAATCTAAACTAATTAGAACACTTTGGATTTAAGTACCTTTTGGCTTGTCCTGTTGGGGCACCTCACTTTTTCAAAGTGCTTCCCCCCTTCTCTTAATTTGAACAGAGCAGCAGGAGCCCTGTCTAGGATTAGAGACACAGCTGTAGACACACAGATCTAGACTATTGAGTTTGGTCTGAAATTGTCACAATTAACTGTAACGTAGGAGATTCTTGCAGTAGTTTTTGTAACATCACTCTCTGGTGTGATGACATCTTTGTAAAGATCTTAGTAACCTGATTCTTTGTTACAGAAGGAGGTAGCTGCCAAATTATTTCTCCCTGTCACCTAGAGTTTTCTCTTAAGAAAAGACTATCATCTCAATGACAACTTCATCAGAACTAAGTCAGAGGGAGAACAGGACTTTCAAGAACCTGCATTTTATATAAGCTTTTATATAAGCAACTTTTATATAAGCAGCTTTCAAATCTTTTATTTCCAGTGACCACTTCATTAGGTAAAAGGTGTCACAGACTACCTTGTCTCCACTGAAAAACGTACCTTGCAACCCTTCTTCTGTGTTGAGAAACATTATCTAAGTTTATTTCGATGTTCTCAAACATAGCCTTTAATCTGTGCTGGAAGCTACAGTGGAAGATCCATGACTGCATTTGACTTTTACTGTCAACTGTCCAGCCTATCTCTAGAGCAGCACTGTATACCAGAAACCTTGTATAATCACACTGTGTAGCCACTGGCCGTGCGTGCCTGTGGAGCACTTGAAAATGAGCCAGCATGACGAGGAACTGGATTCTATGTTTTATTTAAGTTGAATTTAAATTTACTAGCCACATGTAGTGAGCGGCTACAGGAGTTGGTAATGGACAGGGAGGCCTGGCGTGCTGCGATTCATGGGGTCGCAAAGAGTCGGACACAAATGAGTGACTGAACTGAACTGAACCTTGTTAAATAGCATGGATCTAAAGGGTTCTGCCATTTTGAGAATCACCAATGGTAGAATTTAATAACATATTTTAGAAAGCTAAAGGCTTTATTTGTATAGGTTGAATAAAAGTTAGCTATTAGGCATTGTCACTGTGCTTGTGACTCAGCTTCTTTCCTCAAAGAATTTGTGAAGGAATAACTTGACATTATACTATATGTGGGCTTCCCTTATGGCTCAGCTGGTGAAGAATCCGCCTGCAACACAGGAGACCTGGGTTCGATCTCTTAGTTGGGAAGATCCCCTGGAGAAAGGAAAGGCTACCCACTCCAGTATTCTGGCCTGTAGAATTCCACAGACTGTATAGTCCATGGGGTCGCAAAGAGTCTGACATGACTGAGCTACTTTCACTTTCAAGGCACTTTCTCTTTCATACTACATGCGGGGTTGATCACTTCTTACCTTGTCATCAGTGTATGAGAGGCACATACAGTTCTGAAGACATTTTTCCTAAGAATATTTTTAGATTTGAAGCAGCTGACTATCACTAGATCTACTGCTCTCAAGGCAGTTCATGTGGAAATTCTGGAAAGAAAAATAATTGCATATTTCCTTTGGATTAGCCTGATAATTTTGGAAGATGGAAAAGGGTTGGTAGACTTAAAAGTCTGTGTTGTTTAATAATAGTAGCTTTTACTTCCTTTGGATTAGTTCCCTGATACATCATTTTAAAGTGACCCTTTGAAGATAGGAATTACTTTCTGATAAATTTCAAACAAGATCTGTCTTTCATTGTGAAAAATTTAAATAATTTTGATTCAGAATTTATGTGCTGTTTAGGATCTGTTTTACAACATGCTTTGTAGCATAACTGAATCAAAGGAGTTGGTGTATGCCTATGTGCCTCTAATGTATTTTCATTCCACAGACTCAGATTATGTGATCATCTGTTACAACATACAAACAAAAGAGGATACCTTTACCAAAATTAAGAAAGAAATAAAATATTTGAGAGTTGATGTTAAATGTCAGAATAACCATGTCAGACCAGGGATTCCCTCTTTTATGTGGTGTGTATATTCTCTCGTTTGGAGATTCACCATCGGTAGACAGAGTCGGAGAGGAGAGGGACCATCTCAGAGACCACATCTACCTGGCCAGCTTCTCTGGGAAGTGCCCGGAGGTGGCAGATTCTAGTCCCACCCTGCTGGAGGAGCAGTGGGGATTTCCAGGGGAAGTGGAACTCCTCATTGCTAGAAGGACTCGTAGGCCACAGTGGCCTCCTGGGTCTCTCCCTGGCCTGGCTACTCAGTCAGCCAGGGCTGTACCCTCAAAGCTTAGCACGGCCACCTTTGCTCTCTTATCCTGCTGGGTGGTGTGTATGTAGGCATGTCTTTCTGACTGTCTGTCTGTTTGTGTTTTAATAGCTCATCTTTCACAGCTGACAGGCATAGGAAAAGAAAACTTTTGGAAAACTCATCACTGAACAGCAAGTTACTAAAAGTAAATGTAAGTAATCAAAATTTATTCAAATACAAGAATTGGTTGAGGTCTAGTCACTGATTACAACTCTAACATTAATGTTACCCCCTTACGAAATTTTATAAACGTATGTCTTGTATTTGGAATATTTTACAAAGTGTTTGCCACTGGTACTCACGACTCTTGATGTGACTAAATACCCCGGCGAGTCTGTCAGTGCCTGCCTTCCGTCAGAATTACTACCATGCTCCAGTACCTTAGCGAGCATCTGTTCTTAAGGCCTCCTCGTGTACCTTGTTACCCTTTTGCATGGGATCCCAGAGATCCTTGCTTCCCTGTGCTAAAGGTCCCTACTGCAGATTTTGTGGGTCTGAAGTTATGGTAAGTTTTGTTCCTTAGCTATATTTTTTCCATTTTGTAGTAGCTTTAGTAGTCTTGTGAAGGTGTTAGGGCTTCCCAGGTGGCTCAGTGGCAAAGAATCCACCTGCTCATACAGGAGACTTGGGTTTGATTCCTGGGTCAGGAACATTCCCTGAAGGAGGAAACGGCAACCCACTCCAGTATTCTTGCCTGGAGAATCCCATGGATAGAAGAGCCTGGCAGGCTACAGTCCATGGGTTCACAAAAGAGTCAGACATGACTTAGTGACTAAAGAACAACAATAATAAAGGCATGACATCTTAAACTTATTTCTTTTAAGGACCTTCCTGGTTTTTACATCATGTACTCCATAGTACTTATTAAAGCTGATTTCCTATTAAGTTTCCATTTAGAACAGTCCTAGGATCAGAAGCAGCTTTCTAAAAATATCCAGACACTTATACAGAGAGTAGAAAGAGAATTTGAAATATTCATTGGACTGAAAAGGATTGATTCCAACCTGGCTTGATGCTAAGAGTTTCAAATACAGGCCTTGGCCCTGTGATGTCTGAAGCAGTTGGCCTTCTCTTCGCGTCGCTGAGGCCGCTTCTCGTTCCGTTTTACAGGGCAGCACGACTGCTATTTGTGCCACGGGCCTTCGGAATTTGGGGAATACGTGTTTCATGAACGCCATCCTTCAGTCGCTCAGGTAATGTTACAGTCAGATCCCAACTATCTAATGTTAGTTTCTGGTGGAATGGTTAAGAGCAAAGGGTCCGTGTTCAGGTTCTGTCTCTGGCTCTGACTCTAGCCTGGTAACTCGGGGCAAGTTACCTCAGTTCCCTGTGCCTTAGTTTTCTCATCAGTGAAATGGGATAATAGTCTGCTTCACGGAGTAGCTGGGAAGATAGTGTATAATTTACATAAAGTGCTTGGAGCAGTGCCTGGCAGTAAATAACTGTTAGCAGTTATTATTTAGTTCCTGTCGCTTCTTAAATAGGCTTGACCACGGGCCAGCAAACTTCTGAAAAAGGCCAGATTAAATAAATATTTTTAATCTTTGCATGCCACATCCAGGCCCTCTCACATATTTTCCTCCTCCCTTCAATACTTCCCTCCCTTTTAAACAACTCTTTAAAAATAAAAAACTCACTTTAAAAATGAAAAAGCTCACTGGCCCAGGGCCAGATTTGCCCTGTGGGCCATAGTTCGCAGACCCCTGGGCTGTAAAGAACCTTGTTCAGAGAACTCAGTTCAGCCATTAGTTGAGTCTTAAGTATGGTCATTAGATCAGGATCCTCAACGTGTAGGATGAGCAGTGAAAAATAAAACAGGCAACAAGGCTGACCTAAGTTATCTAAAAGAGATTATTTAGAAAGTTGTGTACTTTCAGATTCTAATGTGGTGTCAAAGACCAGAATAAATTATTTTCCCAGGGCCAGAAGCCACATGTGCTGTCTCCTTAAAGGGGCTGGCTCTCCGCTTTTCTTGCTTGCAGAAGAAATTCTAGTTGCTACTGAATTCTCCTTGTTACTCTGTATAGTGTATTCAAACAATATGGTTGCTCTCATAGTTTGCTTCTGCTGGAGGAAATTATTGAACACCTGGAAACAAACACCCTGAAAAGAAAGAAATGGTGACAGTCTCTGAATGGGAAGGGGGATTGAGGATCTTGGGAACAGAGTTTGCTTTAAGGCCTTTCTTTATTTCTGCAAAGTCATCTACTTGTATTGTTTTCTGGGAACAAAAGAGGAATCTTAATGAAGAAACATGATGTAAGAGATTGCATTGAATACCACTTTAATGAGAAACTGACAGATCACATTTTCAAAATCCATATGTGGATCTCATAATACTTTCTTTACAGGCCCTAGGACAGTTAAAAAATAATTTTCTTTCCTTCCTTTTAAAATAGTAACATTGAGCAGTTTTGCTGTTATTTCAAAGAGCTGCCTGCTGTGGAATTACGGAATGGGAAGACAGCCGGACGGCGAACGTACCACACCAGGAGCCAGGGGGATAACAACGTGTGAGTCTCAGAATATGTCCTTTCTGGCTTTGAGCTACAGAACAAATGACTCTTACTGGTGATTTCCATTGTGTTATGTGAGTAGATAGGCACGTGCACTTAAAAAGAAACTCTTGACAGTTGTGTTTCAGTATTTAGCTGGCAATCTTAATAATTGTCGGAATTCTTTTAACTCTATTTACCTAGCAGGCAGGATAAATTCAGCACTCTACTTGTGGAGTCTATGGATTGGGGCATTCTAAAATTGACATCTATGAATGAAGCACAGTTCTAGGTATAGAGCAGCATGAATGTCATTAGTCTTTGTGAATTAACTTGTGTGAGCGGGTTAGGTAAACCTGTCTTGAATAATTAATTTGCAGTTATCAAATTCATTATGGGGCAGTACAGTCAATTATTAGTTGATGTGGGAGGAGGAAGTGACAAGTGATTGTTGAGAACCAAAACAATATGTATTCAAATTCAAACCATGTTCTATTGGGGTTCAGAAGTTGTGTCATCTTATCATGGTTGTAAGAGGCATCTTAACATTATTGAAATGAGGCTATAACAATGTAATGTTTTCCCTGTCTGCCCATCCCTGCTGTCACACGCCCCATCCCCACACATTCTGAAAAGCCACACATAATGTAATACTTAACAGTTTGACACTGTTCTTCCTGCCTGGCTGAGGGAGAATAGCATAGACCGTGTTAGAATAGTGTGCAGTGTGGAATACGCAGTGTAGCCAGACATTGGCGCAGGGAGTGAGAGTTGTAAGAGTGGAGTTTTAAGAGTCTGCTTTGGCAGCAGAGTGCAGGATGAGCTAGAACATGCCTGTGTTCAAGGAGGCTTCTTCACACTTCATAGTAATTGGTTAGAGGGAATAGCAGTGAAATGAAGAGGAAAAAATACATGTGCACAAAAGGGAAGAATTAGTAGTACTTGATGCATTAGTGTGATTTAGGGTTTAGTTACAAATTACAGAAATTGCCTCTGGCCATCTTATGCAGAAAAGGAATTCATTGAAGGTCTTTGGTGAACTTACCATTAGCAGATGGGTGGAAAATCAGGTTAATGAGTCCAGGCATCCATAAAGGTATCCTTATTAGGACCACTGTCCATGCCCTGCCTAAGTTTTCCCACTGCCAGCACTGCTGGAGTTGGTGCTGGGGGGAAGCTGCTGTTATTGCTCCTCCCACCTGCCACCCCCCCGCTCCCCCCCCCCCCCCCCGCCACACTCCTGAAGATGCTCGTTGCCACCTGAAATGATTTGGCACTGTCACAGTCTCGTTTCTAATTCCTGCTTCAAATAGGCACACCAAGGCCATGTACCTGAATCCTGGCTGCAAGGAGGGAGTGGGGCATGGGCTGAGGAGCAAGTATTTAGCGTTTTCAGCTTCCATAGTGGGAGGCAGGCTTTGACTCTCACAAGACTCTTAAGATGGAGTTCCTCAAACACAGGATGAGGATTGAGGTACTAGGAAGTAAAAAACATAATTTCTATCTCAGGAACCTGTTGGATAACAGGGGTTGAGAAAGAAGGTGGTGAGAATCTCTCTGGTGTCTATGAGGATGGTAGCTGTATTGATGAATATAGTCATTGCAGTTGAGGAGGTGTTTAAGTTTACCTTTGTGCATAGAGAACCAAAACTAATGGTGACTTAAGCATCCCTGGTTTATTTTCTTATGTAAAAGTTGGAGGTTATCCATCTAGCTTTGTTTTGTACAATCACCGGGCTCACCCGATGTTCCGTCCACCATCCCTGCCTGTGGCTCTCATCTACGCCGTCCACAGTGCTGCTGGGGAGTCACCGTTTCAACCTCACTCTTGCCGGAAGGCAGAAAGGAGGAGTGAAGAAGGACCACTCTTTCTCTTTAAGGGGATTTGTCAGAAGTTGGACACACTAGAATTTTTTATTCCATGAACTCAAATGCCAAGAAAAAAGTGGAAGCTGTATTCCTGTGGGGGGTGTGAGTGGAGACCAGGTGGCCGTAGGAGCAGGGAGCAGGTTTAGGACACACTGCGTGGGAAGAGACAAGAGGACGCCCAGAAGGAAATTCCTGCTGGACCTGGAGACACCTGAATAAAAGCAGTCATGAGAAAAATGTGGGTTTCAGATTTGGATTTGAGTGTTCTTGCCTGGAGAATCCCAGGGATGGGGTCGCACGGAGTCGGACACGACTGAAGTGAGTTAGCAGTGGCAGTACAGAGGTGAATTTTGAAGCTCTGCAGTCATTACCTCTCTGCAGCAGAGATGAGCAGACAGTCCCGAACAAGTCTGAGAGGTGCTCCTAGTGAGGGGCAAGAAGGAAAGAGCCAGGAGGTGGACAAGGGATTCTGTTACTTGTTTTACATGCTTTAAAATATGCATCAGTAAGTACTTTGGTTTGTAACTTATCCACTGCTTTATCTTACAAGTATGATGGTACTTCGGCATACTCAAGAGTTCACCATACAATTAAAAACTAGTCTTGTCAAGTAATTACCGATTTTTGTATGGGTTTTTGAGATGCTGTCACTTAACTGTCAGATTTAGTTCAGAAGAGACCAAATTTTTTATGTTTTCATATTTTATTTGTGAATTTTAGACAATTTGGCATTGTGTACTAAAACACTAGCCCCTTGCAAATGTGTCAGGGTCTCATCATCCCTTCCTCTCTTCTAGGTCTTTGGTGGAAGAATTTAGAAAGACACTCTGTGCTTTATGGCAAGGTAGCCAGACTGCATTTAGCCCAGAGTCCTTATTTTATGTTGTTTGGAAGATTATGCCCAATTTTAGGTAAGTAATATTTAATGAAGGATATTTAAAACATTAATAGTAGTCCTTACATTGTTCCTGAAACAATTTCCAACAAGTGGTATTCTTGGTAATGAAGACTGTTTTGTTTTTTAAGGAGAAGGTAAGTTGGATATATCCTACTAGACAATGTGTTTAAATAATAGACCTCAGAAATGTCTTTAACAAAAAGCAGGGCATTTTGTTGTTATAAAAGCAAAGACCTTATAAATAACTTATGTGCTCTAGGAAAACATACTGGGCAAAATTTCCTTGATTCTTTTAAAATCTTATAAACAGTAATTATCATTATACACTGTCTTACTTCAGCTAAAAAAAAAAATCCAAATGTAATCAGTAGAAAACCATGGTACTGTATTCCAGACTGTAGTTAAGTCCAGAAGATTCATTTTTCAGACAGTAACAAAATGAACAGATCATCTCCTTACATGGCTGCAGAGTCACTGAGTTTTCCATGTTGTTTATCTAGTCTCACTTGAGGGAAACGCCCTGCTGTCAGAAAAGCCCCTCTTCTCCTAGGCTCATCAGCCCTGTAGCGAGCAGCAGATTTGAAGCACTGCGGGTGTTTGACAACAGCCTTTGCCACCTTCTGCTGATTTTATCTTTCTGAAGCACATCATGGTTCTTACTAGTCATGATTCTGGCATCTAATATATGCTCCTCTCCTTTTTTAAAGCCAGCACGGTGTAGTAAACATTAGCAGTCTATCTTGCTTGTCTCAGAGTGGTTCAGATCTATGGGTAGTGTGGAGAAATGTCTGAAGGGTAACAGGACTGTAATTTGTTGCCTTCCTGAAGAGTGTGGCCTTGAGGGTCAGATGTAATTGACTATTGTTAACTCTGGTCTTTGTTTTGAAGGATATTTCTTTTCTATTTCATGTTATTTAAATCTCTTCTCAGGAAAGAATATCTTGTAAGAATTTTAGAATTATCTGACTCTAAATAGGAAAGGTAGAAATGATTGTTAAGTTATTGTTAATCACTGGTAGAAATTTCTATCAATCACATAGTTAGACAACTTTATTTTCTTGGGCTCCAAAATCACTGCCGGTGGTGACTGCAGCCATGAAATTAAAAGACGCTTGTTGGAAGAAAAGCAATGATTAACCTAGATAGCTTTTTAAAAAGCAGAGATGTTACTTTGCCGACAAAGGTCTGTTTAGTCAAAGCTATGGTTTTTCCAGTAGTCATGTATGGATGTGAGAGTTGGACCATAAAGAAAGCTGAGTGCTGAAGAATTGATGCTTTTGAACTTTGGTGTTGGAAAAGACTCAAGAGCCCCTTGGACTGCAAGGTGATCCAACCAGTCAATCCTAAAGGAAATAAGTCCCAAATTCATTGGAAGGACTGATGCCGAAGTTGAAGCTCCACTACTTTGGCCACCTGATGTGAAGAACTGAATCACTGGAAAAAACCCTGATGCTGGGAAAGATTAATGGCAGGAGGAGAAGGGGACGACAGAGGATGAGATGATTGGATGGCATCACCGACTCAATGGACATGAGTTTGAGTAAGCTCCAGGAGCTGGTGATGGACAGGGAAACCTGGCGTGCTGCAGTCCACGGGGTTGCAAAGAGTCAGACATGACTGAGCGACTGAACTGATCTAGTTAGACTCTTGATAGGGATTTAATCCTTGTGTTTTGTTACCAGATAAAAAGTGCTTTCATTTGTTGAATATCTGTTATGTGCCAAGCACTTTGGGTATTTTATATCTGATCTTAGTTAAGAAACACAACAGAATTCCCATCAAGGTAGGAAGCATTGCTGTTGTTCAGTTGCTAAGTCATGTCTAACTCTCTGCAACCCCATAGACTGCAACACGCCAGGCCTCCCTGCCCTTTGCTATCTCCCATGAACTTTGCCCAAGTTCTTGTTCATTGAATCGGTAATGGACTTGATTCAGTGGACTATCCATGATTCAGTGGACTATCCATGATTCAATCGGCTATCCAACCATCTCATCCTCTGCCACTCTTTTCTCCTTTTTGCCTTCAATCTTTCCCAGCATCTGAGTATTTTTCCAGTGAGTTGGCTGTTCACATCGGGTGGCCAAAGTTTTGAAGCTTCAGCATCAGCCCTTCCAATGAGTGAGTATTCAGGGTTGATTTCCTTTAAGATTTACTGGTTTGATCTTCTTGCTGTCCAAGGGACTCTCAAGAGTCTTCTCCAACACCACAGTTCAAAAGCATCAATTCTTTAGCACTCAGCCTTCTTTATGGGCCGACTCACATCCATCCATGACTACTGAAAAAATCATAGCTTTGACTATTTGGACCTTTGTCGGCAAAGTGATATCTTTGCTTTTTAATACTCTGTCTAGGTTTGTCATAGCTTTCTTTTCAAGGAGTAACCATCTTCTGATTTCATGGCTGCAGTTATTATCCACAGGAAGTGTTAGCCTCATTTTAAAGATGAAACTTAGACAGAGGAGAGCAGTTCAGTGTTATGCATCTAGTAGGTGTTAGGACCAGAATGAGAACCCAGGTCTTTATGGCGCTGGTCACTGATAGATGTGTTCACAGTAAACTTGTAGTAACTTGTCCGCATGCCCAAGTGAGGCCCACCAGCTGTTTCTGTACTCTTCTACTTGGATTGCATGGTGACTCAGTTCCCCCTTCATTTAATAGAATTCTGTTTTTCATCTATATCTTCCCATTACCTCTACCAGTTTGTTTATTCTAGCCGTGGGCATGAGTTAGTTTTTAGCTACCTAATATTACACATTCTGTTATTCCTACCAATGAAAGAAAAGAACTGGAAAAGCTGACCAGGTTGAGAAATTTGGATGGCGTTGCTGGAGTGATTCCTGTAAAACATGGCCTCTTAGATCTCGCTAATGACTGAGCGACTAAGCAGAATAACATGTCTCTGTTCTCAGCAGGGCTTTCTCTTTGTTCTGTAATAATTATTGTTCCCCACTTCCATGTTGTTGTTCAGTCACCAAGTCATGTCCTACTCTCTGTGACCTCAAGGATTGTAGCCCACCAGGCTTCTCTGTTCATGGGATTTTTCAGGCAAGAATACTGGAGTGGGTTTCTCAAAGAATAATTTTCTCTTGGTTAGACCTAGATCTTGAGACTGTATCATGGATAAAGTTTTAGT
Organism: Muntiacus reevesi; assembly: GCF_963930625.1. Lineage (NCBI taxonomy): Eukaryota > Metazoa > Chordata > Mammalia > Artiodactyla > Cervidae > Muntiacus > Muntiacus reevesi. The sequence continues at coordinate 44,999,266 of NC_089255.1, read as the reverse complement.
GCAGGGTCACTGCCCAATGCCCAGGTGTAAGGCTGTGAGGTAGGGTTTTCGTCTTATAATTGTTACTCCTATTATATATATTGGGCTTCCCTGGTGACTCAGTTGGTAAAGAATCCTCCTGCAGTGTAGGAGACCTGAGTTTGATCCCTGGGTCGGGAAGATCCCCTGGAGGAGGAAATGGCAACCCTCTCCAGGATGTTTGCCTGGAAAATTCCATGGACAGAGAAGCTTGGCGGGCTGCAATCTATGGGGTCACAAAAGAGTTGAACATGACTTAGTGGCTAAACCACCATTACCTATTATGTATACAGGGTAAAGTTCTTATAACATGCCAAAGTGGAAATGAAGTGAGTCTTGAATTATGTTCTTATTGTTATAATCCCAAAGTAAAATTTTTTAGAGTTTAGAAAACCCATTTTCCTTGGTTAACAGATGTCAGTATCCAGGGAGTTTGATCTCTGAAAACAACTTTCATCTCATTGTATGTCTCCATCAGAGCTCATGGACAACACGTCACGGGTGTGTTGTCCTTGAGCAGTAATATTTTGAAAGAAATCTTGTCTGAGAGTAAGTGTCAACAGTGTGCTTAAAATATTCAGTAAATCGTGTTGTAAACAGATGTGCTACATCCAGGCCTTGTGGCTCCATTTATAGAGCACAGGCAGAGTGGATTGAGCATTATTCTTATGCCCTTAGGATTTTCAGAATGGTAAATGAGCACTGGCTTCAACTTCAAGTCTCCAGCTGCATTCGCCCCTAACAGGAGAGTCACTTTGTCCTTTGAAGCCAGACGTTGACTTCTCCTCTCTAGCCGTGAAAGTCCTAGATGACCTCTTCTTCCAGTATAACGCTGTTTTGTCAACATTGAAAATCTGTTGGTTAGTGTAGCCACCTTCATTGTTGATCTCAGCAGGATCTAGATATCTTGCTGCAGGTTCTGAGTCAGCGCTTGCCGCTTCACCTTGCACATGTATGTTAGGGAGACGGAGTCGGAGTCTTTCTTTAAACCTCGCTTACCAACCTCTGCTGGCTTCAAGCTTTTCTCCTGCACTTCCTCACCTCTCTCAGCCTTCCTGGAATGGAGGAGAGTTATTAAGGCCTTGCTCTAAATTAGGCTTTGGCTGAAGGAAATGTTGTGGCTGGTTTGATCTTCTGTCCAGACTGATAAATCTTTCTCCCTATCAGCAATAGGGTCTCACTTTTTTAATCAATGGTGTCTTCCCTGGGGCAGCACTTTTAAAGTTCCTTCAAGAACTTTTCCTTTGCTTTCACAACCTGTCTGTTTGGTGCCAGAGGCCTAGCTTTTGGCCTCTGTCGACTTTTCACATATCTTCCTCACTAAGCTTAATCCTTTTAGCTTTTGATTTAAAATGAGAGACTTGGGACTCTTTCTGTCAGTTAAACATTAGAGGCCATTAAGGGTTGTCTTTTGGCCTAGTTTGAATATCATTGTGTCTCAAGGAATACAGAGGCCCAAAGGGAGGGAGAAAGGCGGGAACAGCCTGTCGGTGGAGCAGTCAGCACACACACAGCATTTACTAAGCTTGCTGCCTTACATGGTTGTGGCACCCTGAAACAGTTACCAGAGTAACGACAAAGGTCACTGACCACTGATCACAGCAACAAACATAATAATAATAATGGAAAAATGTAAAGTATTACAGGAATTGACAAAATGTGATGAGAGACAGAGTGAACAAATGTTGGACAATGGCCCCAGCAGACTTGCCTGAAGCAGGGCTGCCACAGACCTCGGGCTTGTAAACACCGCGGCTCCTGCAGAGCGCAGTGAAGCAAGGCACAGTGAAGCGACACGCCTGTGCTAACCCTCATCAGGGATTTATCTGCTGGTGGGGTTTTTGTGTTTGTAAACAAAACCACTATTATTTTCATTTTCTTTTTTTTTTTTTAATTTTTATTTTCATTTTCTAGTATTTTTGTCTCAAAGAAACTCAGCCTTGATTAACGTCTTACACTGGGTAGGAATAGCTAAATGCAACTGCTTTTGGTTTTGCAGATAATTTGGGCAAAATTGTAACTTATTTTAAATATGAACAGAACCTAAAACTCTTATGTGTCCTAGGTATTTCAGAAGAAGCTTGTTTTAGAGTGATAAAATCTGATTCCGTAGAGGCATATCCTATTACATATTGGTCTTTGCCATTTTACACGTAATGCACTGGTCCCTACTGAACAGCAAATGGTCAGTAATGCATAGGCATGTGTCACAGTTGTGCATGTTGGAGCCTTGCACAAGTGCTTGTGTGTGCCTGTATTATGTGGTGTCTGTTTCATTTGGAATATCCGCTTTCCACTTAAACAGGCACAGAGTAACATTTTCTTCATTGGAACCTTTCTTTGTTCTTAAGATGAAGAGACAGTTGCTCTATGTTCCTGTGTGTTGTACCTCAGCAGCGTCCCTCATTCAGAATGGAGGCCTTATGATCGTCTAGGCTTTTTATGTTTGCAGTGTGCTGTCTAAGATGATTTATCTTTGATACAGATTTTCTATAGACATTAAAGAGAAAGAGGTAATCTTTATGTAAGGTCACAAACAAGTGAGGATAAGGAACAGTGGTAAAACTGGAGCTGCCATTCTTCAGATAAGTCAATGAAAGACTTTATTTAAATGTTTAGAAATGGAATTGTAAATGTCTCTTTAGTCAGAATTAAACAAAAAAAAAAGTCCTCGTCCTAGAAGAAACACAGACTTTTCCTTCTCTGGGTAAAGATCACAAATTGTAACAGATGCCTATAACTTACCTTTATGAAACAATGAGTGTTCCATGATCTCATATAGGACACCAAATGTATTTCTAATGGTAAAGGAAACAGTAGAAAGTAATGTATTTTGATATAAGGAAAGTGAATCATGGTGTGGTTGGAAATGTTCATTAATGTACATTATTTTAAGGAATGGATATGTGTTTGATGAAAATGCAAATTGACATAACTACAAGATACAGGTTTTAATGATCCATTTTAGAAAATGATGATTAGATATTAGGTTATTTTGGTCAGAGAATAAAACTTTTTTATATAAGATAGAATTTCAGATATGACCTGAGATACTGATCTTATCTTTGAGTCATGAAAAAGATGTATATTGAAAGGGTTTAAAGCATCTCCTTAGATATATATAAAGGAACTACCAAGTTTGAATAGTTTTACTTTTAACTTAAGTTTGACATTTTATTCATGAGTCTTAAATACTTAAACAACATATGTATTACTATTTAGTTGCTAAATATTTTAGAAAAAGTTACAGTGAAATACTTTCGATGTAAATTCCATTGATTAGGCAGATCATTTCCATAATTTATTTCCAGGAGAAATTTTAGGAAAAGGGAGAAAATCTGGCTAAAAGAAATTTTGTTTCTGGAATCACTGCCTAGAAGGGCGATGAAAGTTTTGACTCCAGACCAGGTCAGAAAACTTGCCACTTAGGGCAGAGATTAAAGAGAACCTTCCATGCTGGTAAGGGCAGAAGTCTTTCTTATCCATAATTTTATAAATGTACTTTAGACATCACTGCTGATTTATCAACATAAACCTCTAACCCTTCTAGCTGTACCAGCTTAATTTTGTCAGATTTCATTATTCTGCACTTGTCATTGATCTATATTAGCACAAGAATTCCATAGAATTTCCTGACTGAATAGAGTATAAGAAATAACCTCAGAACATGTGGCTATATATATTCAAGTTTTAGGCTACAGCATAATTGTATATGAGTCAATGCATTTTGAAAATTTTGTTTAAAAAAATGTCCTTTGAATCAGAGATTAGGATGATAGACTGCTACACATCTTTAGCTCTTTAGATAAAATTTTTCTTCCTTTCAGCCAGTGTTTGAGGAAATTCACAGTCCACCCAGGAGACAGGGTTGTGGTCCCATCTCTGTTACTCTCCTGTTGTAGGACTTGAGGCAGGTCACACAACCCCCTTTTTGCCTCTCAGTGTTCCTCTTGGGTGAAGTCAGTTGAGGTTACTGCAAGTCCAATTAGCTCTACTAGTCCGTGTTTCCAAACTGATTTTTAAGAAGTGGAATTCTGTCTTGAAGGGAATTTTATGTGTAAGACAAGAAGGAAGTGAGGGTGAAGGACAAGGGAGCCCTCCTGTGTTCTGAGCGCAGCATCGCGACCCTCCCAACACCACCCTCCAGCGTGCTGGGCCGGGTAGGCAGAGCCCTCAGTGACTGACTGCGTTTGCTTCTAGGGGCTATCAGCAGCAGGATGCCCATGAGTTCATGCGCTACCTGTTAGACCACCTGCACTTGGAACTCCAGGGTGGTTTCAACGGTATTTCCCGCTCATCAATTCTGCAAGAGAATTCTACTCTGTCTGCAAGTAACAAATGTTGCATGTAAGATTTCATTTCCATTTGTTCACTAATCACAAAGGCTTAAAATATTTTGAATGTGTATTTTCCTACAGCTTCATTTTGGACTTAACTTTTCCAAAAATAATTTTATTTTTTTAACCTGTTCTTTAATCATACCAAGGCACTGATAACTTTTCTGAATTTTGGGGTTTTTTTGCCTCTCAGTATGAACAAAACAACCTTTTGGGTTGCTTTCCCAAGTACTAATACTTGGCATCAAAATGTTTATTTTGCTAAGGGAGACATAATCGACTTTTATTTCAGCTTGGAGTTTGGTTATTTGTCTCCTTGTGTTCAAATTTTGGGAAAAACTTTATACTTATCTATGCAGGAAAGGGACTTTATAAGATGAATTCCCCGAAGAATGAAAGAAAATAATATATAGGGTTGCTGTAGTATTATTGCCTGGCAGTCCATAAATCTGTAGTCTCATAGTTAATCTAATTGTATCAGAGAAGGGCAATTAATATGAATGGCCATACTTCTTAAAATGTTTGATCCTCAAGGTCCTAGGAGCTGTGTTCAAGTTAGAAACGAGGATAGAGGGGGAAGGAACTGTGATGTGGTAGAAATGTTCCTGCTGCTAGCATCAATTCAAACATAGGACTAGATTACAAATTCTGCTTTGTATTTTATGTGGTGGTATAGTCATACACCAAGGATGCTGAGTTGGGCTCTATAGGCGAGTCCATGTGAAGTGAGGGGGCATCACATTTTGTGATAGTCACAGGTGGTTCTTTTAGTAACTCCTGAGTTTTCAGTATTAATCCATATCTTTTAATGATATTTTAAATAATAGTAAATTTTAAGTTTCATTAGTGAGTTAGGAACATAAAAGTGAAAGTCGTTCAGTCGTGTCCGACTCTTTGTAACCCCATAGACTATACGGTCTATGGAATTCTCCAGGCTTGAATACTGGAGTGGGTAGCTGTTCCCTTCTCAGATATTAAAAACTCAGGTTTCTTTATATTTCCTTAAATTCACTGGAGGATGCATTTCAGGATCTAAGGATGAGACTTGCTAAAACTGCAAAAAAAAAAAAAAAAAAATCAACAAAAAAGGTCTCCTGTATTTGTATTTATTTGTATAAATACATCAAACCCTACTGAAGGTGGGGGTGAGGATGGCAGAAATAAATAACAAGTGGGTTCTTTTTAATATATAGAAAATCGTTAGTGCAAGTATAAAGGACCTTCTCAGCATAACAGCCTGTCCAAATAGCTAATATTTACACTTTCTTGGTGTGCAGTTATAATAAGTAGAATAGTGATTTTGAAATAATTTGTGAATCTTGTTTTAAAATAGCCAAGACTTGATTAGTATCTTTTTTTCAGAGGAAGAAATTGTAAAGGAAGAAGTACATTGAGTTTAAATGTACTGCTTTTTAATAAAGCAGTTTCCACTTTAATTAAAGGCAGCAGAGTATGTGAATATCAGTATGAAAGGATCAGTCATAAACCCTTTATTTTAAGTAGATTTTTGGGGGGGTATATCCTTTGTAATACTAAAGTCATGTATCTTATGAACAACTTAAAAAGCTACATTGTATTTCTTTTACCAGTACAGAAGGAAGCCCTTTCAAAGAAAAGGAAGCAGAACTTTTAAAATAATAGGTTTGCTTGGGTAGGTTTTTTCTGTCTCATCATTGCAGTAGGTTTCATTTGGAGCACTCAAAGTGTGGTTCAGTGTGTTAGGAATACTATTGACTGCAAGTGACAGAAACCACCTCAAATTACTGTTTGTAAAAAAGAGCAATATACTGGGTCAGATAACTGCATAAGTGTACAAAAGTTCACATTTGTGTTCACTATAGTGCTATTAATGAAAGCACACAATAAAAATAACCTTAGTACCATTAATAATTTATTTATATTCTGATTTATCTTTATTTGTTCTGTTGACAGTTTTATGTGGGTTCCTGTGGTTGCAGTGAAACCTGGAGCCATTTGGGATTTTAAATATTTTTTACCAAAGTATATACCCATCAATACTATATTGTTAAGAGAAGGTGCTTAGGTCAGGCCAGCTGTGTGAACTTGGGCCAAGTTATTTAACCTTTGAACCTCAGCTTCCTTGTCTGTAAGATGGGGATAATCTTCTCTGCCTCAGAGTTGTTGTGAGCATTAGTTTAGCACACGGAAAGTACTTAGAATGGAGCCTGCTGGCACGTAAGTACATAAGTGCTTGTCAGCTGTTGTTGTCCAAACCGTGGCACGCCGTGCACCTGTCACAGTGAGGTGCACATCCAGGATACATCCTTAGGGAAGAGAAGACAAGCAGAAGGCAGGTATGACCCTGGTTATTCAGATCAAAGATGCTTACAATACTCAACAGGCTTTCATTTCAGTAAGCACTTGTCTAAAAAGCATTGTATGTATATTCTCATATCATCATCACCAGGCTTCTAAGGTAGATAGATGTTATTCCTATTTTACATTTGATGAAGCTGAGGCACACATAGGTTAAGTAACATTAGGACAGTTAGTGTCTTATTGTTCTTACAGTGCTGTACATATTTTTGATCTCTACAAGGGAAATACTGTTTAAGTGTTTAATTGTGAAATCATCTCTCTACCAGTGATGACTAAGTATAAGTTAAATTTGTTTACCTCATTTTCCCCAAATGTGAACATCTAAAGAAAAAATCTTAAACTATCTTTGATGAAGGTTGTTGTTCAAAGTAACATAATTTAGAGAGATCCCCATATGATGAGAAATCTTGCAAAGGATCTAATATAAAGGGGTTTCCTATTTCCTGAGGGGTATATTTGAGGGAAAAGGGGTCCTCTTCCTCCGAGTGCAGGTATGTATGTGATCTATTAGTAATGGCAAATGTTCAGTGTTAGTATAGAAAGTAGTGGGATTGGGAGAGGGGTCAGAGGAAGGCCAGTGGCTTAAACCTTTTATTTGGTATACATCTATGTAGCTTTTAAGCTTTTGTGTTATTCTATAATTTAAATTAAAAAACATATATATCCCCCAAAGGGAGTGGGGAGTGACCTAGAGGAGCTTTTACATATATTTTACTGAGATATTTTCCTATGTGATTTTCTTTAGAAATGGAGCATCTACAGTTGTCACGGCTATATTCGGAGGCATTCTCCAAAATGAGGTTAACTGTCTCATATGTGGGACAGAATCTAGAAAGTTTGATCCATTCCTAGGTAAGACATATTTGGTATGTGATGATATGATACTGTATGAAAATAATAACTGCAATGTTTTCTTTGAAAGCTAAGACAGTAAAGAGATAAATCCGTAAAAATACATCATTTTTGGAAATTATTTTTTGCTTGGTTATATATTCCTTTAACAGTTCTGTTTTCCTATTTCCTTTTAAGACCTTTCATTAGATATTCCAAGTCAGTTCAGAAATAAGCGCTCTAAGAATCAAGAAAATGGACCAACTTGTTCATTACGAGGTAAAGATACTTTAATATTCTGGAGTTTTTCCCCCACCCTGAAATAGCTAAATAATACATTTATAAACTTCATCGGTAAGTGCTGTGTTGTTGATTGTTTTAATGAATTTGTGCTACAACTTAAGTCAAACCTGAATGTCTCTTCCTGTCCAAAAAAATTGTTTAGCAAGAATACCTGCCAGAGGTATTGATCTGCTGTCAAATGTAAAATATTTCTTATCTTTATTTATTTTTGAACTTTTTATTTTGTATTGGTGTGAGGTCGATTAATAATGTTGTGATAGTTTCAGGTGGACAGCAGAGGGACTCAGCCACATCTATATGCATGTGTATCGTTCTGCCCCAGACTCTTCTGTCTTCTTTTTAATAATTGTAAATCTGTCACAGAACTTTCTTCTGATCTAATGAAATAGGATTCTATGGCTATTTCCCTAGTACCAGAGGGAGAAAGAACCTCAGAAAAGCTTTATAAATTGTGGTGTCATTTACTCTTTAGTATGATAATTTGAGAGCTCTTAATGATAACAGCTGTTGGTTAAGCCTGAGGCCTTGCTTTTAATTGGAAGATTAAAATTCACATTTGAGAGATTTCTGAACAAATTTTTTCCTTCGTGATTTAGTCAAGGCAAAAGACCTGTCCGTGATCAACCACTAAAATGACTATTCTTTTCAGTCAGAGAAAGAAGAACCTAGGATAGGGGGAAAAGAAAAAAAGAGGATCTAGTATGTGTCCTGTCATTAAAGACTGCTACAGTGAAGGCAAATAACAAAATTTCTACCCTGAAGGGCATGTTCACAAAAAAGAGTTTTAGGTAATGTTGTCATAATGATTTATATACATATTATGTAATCTTTTCTTACAGAACAGAAGGTTCTGTTGGTCTAAACATGCAACCACAAAGTCACATGTGCCTATTAAAATTTAATTGAAATTTAAAACTCAGGTGCTCAGTAGCCATATATGGCCAGTGGTCAGCACAGATGCAGAATATTTCCACTATTGCAGAAAGTGCCATCATGGACAGTGCTGCTCTAGAATCAAATTATTCAGCAAAATGTATATGAAAACACTTTGTAAATGCTTTTAGTTTGTTCTCCATCTGTCTGACAGTGTTGTCTGTCTTTTCTGAACAAGAGTATGGAATAAATTTAAGGAAGCCCCATTCATGCTGCTGCTGCTGCTAAGTCACGTCAGTCGTGTCCGACTCTGTGCAGTCCACCAGGCTCCCGTCCCTGGGATTCTCCAGGCAAGAGTACTGGAGTGGGGTGCCATTGCCTTCTCCCCATTCATGCTACTTCCCCCTAAAATATGTGGCTACAGTATGTTTCTCTAAAACTGTTTCTGGCCTGTTTGAGATTAAGAAAATATCACAGTTTACTTAATAGCAAATGTCAGATCATCTTCCCTGTATATATACAGCACGTGAATTCAGGCTAATTTAAGCATAAAACAAACATTATTTGATCATTTAGAGAGGAAATCAATGAAAATTTTAAAGGAATTAACTTTAAACTATATAATCTAAATTAGACTGAATTCATCTTAAAATTTCAATAAGAACACTAATATTAATGCTATTCCTCAGTGTGTGTATATATATACATACATATATGGGTATATATCTGAATAATATTTCCTCATGTTTAACAACACTGATTTAGTCCAGATGATTTTTGACTGCAAGATACAGAGACACTCATTTGTTCATGTTTCTTTCCTTCTCTTCCTCAGTGCTGATTCCTCCCACCCCTCCTGAATTGGTCACATACCTGGTTCTTATTGCTTTCTATAACATTTCACTTAAACTTATCCGAGAATGCTCTAATACTGAGAGATTTTTTTCTGGAGACCATCCAGGAGAGTGTATGACACACCTTACACAGGTGGTTATAAGCTGTACTTAACTACAAACAAGAAAAGTGACAAGTCGCATTTGCCTCACATCCCAAATGGTATTTTTCTTGGCATAGACTCACTGAAATCTGATGCAGGTTGGTATTAGCATCAGGGGGCCCAGAAATATGTTTCCTGTATTCTCAACTGACTTCCCTTTGAATCCTCAGACTTTTGATTTTTATTTTATTAAAAGAGCTTACTGTCAGCTTCAGAATTTCTAAACCATGCAGTATCTGTGAAACACAACAAAACGAGATTTTCAGATGATGCTGGTAATTTTCAAGAAGGTGTAAAGGATCCAGAATGCTAGAAAAACTTCAAGATGAAAAAGCACCTCATTTTAGAAACTTTCCTAAGGTAACGGAATTGCACAGTAGAGACACAGCAGCAGACAGTGGCATTATCTTTTATGATGAACCATCAGAGACATCTGCCTGTGAGTCAGGGCTCAACTTCTGCTTAAGAATGAGAAAGAGGCAGGAGACGAGATGGTGGAGTAGGACATGAACTCACCTCCTCTCACAAAAACACCAAAATCACAACTAATTGCTGAATAGCCACTGACCAAAAAAAGACTCAAACCCACCAAAAAAGATATTCTACACCCAAAGACAAAGAAGTCACAGTGAGATTGTAGGAATGCTTCTGTTTTATAATCAACTCCCAAATCTAGTAGTGGGAGGGTGACCTGCAAACTGGAAAATAATCGTATCACAGAGACTCTCCCATAGAAGTGAGAGTTCTGAGCCCCACATCAGGCTCCCCAGCCTGGGGGTCTGGAATCAGGAGAAAGAGCCTCCAGAGCATTTGGCTTTGAAAACCAGTCGGGCTTGACTGTAGGCACTCCACAGGGCTGGGGGGAACAAGAGACTCCACTCTTGGAGGGTGCACATGAGGTTTCACACGCACTGGGACCCAGGGCAAAGCAGTGACTCCATAGGCACATGGGCTAGACCTACCTTTGGTTCTTAAGCAGGGGTCCTGGGGAGGCGGGGTCAGCTGTGGCTCACTGTAGGGGCAAGGACAGGGGTAGTGAACACCCCAGGGAAGGCTCATCATTGTGAGCTCTTTCAGAGATGGCCATTTTGGCACCTGGCTTCACCCAACAGCCACCTATAAACACATCACTTGAGACAGCCCTGCCTATCAGAGGGACAAAACCCAGCGCTACCCACCAGTGGGCAAGTACCAGTCCCTGGACGAAACTCACCTACCAGGGGGAATGCACCAGAACCAAGAGAATTATAGTCCTGCAGCTTGGAAAATAGAGACCACAGATGCACAAAATTAGATACAATGAGATGGCAGAAAAATATGTTCTAGATGAAGGAATAAGATAAAACCCAAGAAGAACAACAGAGTGAAATGGATATAGGCAATCTCCTTGAAGAAAAATTCAGAGTAATAATAGTAAAGAAGATCCAAGATCTCAGGAAAAGAATGGAGGCATAGACTGAGGGGATACAATAAAGAGCTAGATGCTTTAAAGAACAGAGATGAACAATAACTGAATTGAAAAATACCGTAGATGGAATCAATAGTAGAATAAATAAGGCAGATGAAAAAGTGAGCTGGACACCAGATTGCTGGATATCACTGTTTGGAACAGAATTAAGAAAAAAGAATGAAAAGAAATGTTGACAGTCCAAGAGACTTCTGGGACAACATTAAATGTACCAATGTTTGCATTAAAGGGGTCCCAGAAGGAGAAGAAAGAGCCTGAGAAATATTTGAAGACATAACAGCCAAAAAATTCCCTAAGGAAAGGAAACACACATTCAAGTTCAAGAAGTGCGGAGAATTTCATACAGGATAAACCCAATGAGGAACATATTAAGACACACAGTAATCAAATTGACAAAAATTAAAAAAATGTTAAAAGCAACTAGGGAATTCCTGTCTGGTTATCAGCTGATGTTTTTTAAGCAGAAACTCTGCAGGCCAGAAGGGAGTGACATGATATATTGAATGTGATGAAAGGGAAAAACATACAAACAAGAATATCCAGCAAGGCTCTTGCTTAGCTTTGACAGAGAAATCAAAAGCTTTACAGACAAGCAAAAGCTAAAAGAACTCAGCACACCCAAATCATCTTTACAGCAAGAAAGGAACTTTTCTAGGCAGAAAAGTAAGGCCACAACTAAAAATGAGAAAATTACTAATGGGAAAGTTCACTGGTAAAGGCAACCAAACAGTAAAAGTAGGAAATCAGTCACACCAAATACAATATCAAGACCAGCAATAGTGAGGAGAGTACAAATGCATTTGAAATTAAGAGACCAGCAACTTAATCTTCGCGCGTGTGTGTGTGTGTGTGTGTGTGTGTGTGTGTGTAGACTGCTATATCAAAACCTCATGGTAATTGCAAGCATTTGAAATTAAGAGACCAGCAACTTAATCTTCGTGTGTGTGTGTGTGTGTGTAGACTGCTATATCAAAACCTCATGGTAATTGCAAGCCAAAAACCTATGAGAGATACACGCTCACAAAAAGAAAAAGTAATCCAAACCCAACACTAAAGATATTCATGAGATCACAAGGGAAGGGAAGAAAAAGGACCTACAAAAACAAATCCAAAACAACTGACAAAATGGCCTTAAGAACATATATATTGAGGATTACCTTAAATGTAAGCAGATTAAATGCTTCATTCAGAAGACACAGATTGGTTGAATGGATATAGAAACAAGACACACATATATGCTGTCCTCAAGAAACCCACTTCAGATCTAAGGACACATACAAACTGAAAGGGGATGGAGAAAGGTATTCCATACAAATGAAAATCAAAGAAAGCTGGAATAGCAATACTCATCAGGCAAAATCAACTTTAAAATAAAAAATGTTATAAGAGACAAAAAAGGACAGTACAAAATAATCAAGATTAATCCAAGCAGATACAACAATTGTAAGTATGCACCCAGTACAGCATTTGTCTTATACATTGGGGAACTCCTAACAGTCATAAAAGGAGAAATCGACAGTAACACAACAATAGTGGGGGACTTTAACACCCCACTTACATCGATGGACGGATGCAGACAGAAAATCAATAAGGAAACACAGGCCTTAAATGACACATTAGACCAAATGGACACCACAATACAAAACCTAGGGGACACAGAAAAAGCAATTTTAAGAAGGAAGTTTAGTAAGACAATCTTACTTCAGAAAACAAGAAAAATCTCAAGTAAACAGCCTAATCTTACAGCTAAAGCAACTAGAGTAAGAAAAACAAAACTCAGAGTTGGTAGAAGAAATCATAAAGATTGGAGCAGAAATAAATGGAGACAATGAAAACAATAGAAAAGATCAGTGAAGCTAAAAGCTGGTTCTTTGATTAACCTTTACCAGACGCATTAAGGAAAAGAAGGGAGAGGGCTCAAATCAATAAAATTAGAGATGAAAAACTAAGTTACAGTGGACATCACAGAATACAAAGGATCATAAGAGACTACCATAAGCAACTATATGCCAATGAAATAGACAGCTTGGGAGAAATGGACATATTCTTAAAAATGTACAATTTTCCAAGACTGAACCAAAAGAAATGTGAACAGACCTATCCTTAGTACTAAAAGTGATACTGTGATTTAAAAACTTCCAACAAACTAAAGTCTAGGATCAGATGGCCTCACAGGTGAATTCTGTCAAACACTTAGAGAAGACTTAATATCTATTCTTCTGAAACTATTACAAAATATTAAAGAATAAGGAACCACTGCTAAACTCAATTGAAAAAGCCACAATCACCCTGATGCCAAAACCAGATAAAGATGCCACAAAAAAGAAAATTACAGGCCACTATCACTAATGAACACAGATGCAAAAATTCTCAACAGAATACTAGCAGACTGAATCCAATAATACATTAAAAGGATCACAAACCATGATCAGGTGGGATTTAGCCAGGGATACAAGGATTTTTCAGTATCTGCAAATCAATGTGATATGCCACATTAATGCATTGAAGAATAAAAACCCTATGATTATCTCAATAGATTCAGAAAAAGCTTTTGATAAAATTTAACATCCATTTATGATTAGAAAAATAAAGCTTTCCAGAAGGTGGGCATAGAGGGAACCTACATCAACATAATAAAGGCTACATACAACAAACCCACAGCTAACATTACACTCAACAGTGAATAGCTAAAAGGATTTCCTTTAAGATCAGAAACAAGACAAGGATGTCCACTCTCACCACTTTTATTCAACATAGTTTGGAAGTGTTAAGCCACAGCAATCAGAAGAAAAAAAAAATAAAGGGTTCCAAAAGAAGTGTCTGTTTTGAGATGATATGATATCACACCATACATAGGAAATCCTAAAGATATTACCAGAAAACTACTAGAGCTAATCAGTGAATCTGGTAAAGTTGTAAGATACAAAGTTAATACACAGAAATTTCTGGCATTTATGTATACTAACAATGAAAGGTCAGAAAGAGAAATTAAGGAAACAATCCCATGTACCGTCACATCAAAAAGAACAAAATACCTAGGAATAAACCTGCCTAAGGAGGCCAAAGATCTGTACTCAGAAAACTGTAAGATACTGATGAAAGAAATCAAAGATGACACAAAGAGATACACCATGTTCTTGTATTGTAAGAATCAATATAAAAATGACCCTACTACCCAAAGCAATAAACAGATTCAGTGCAATCCGTATCAAATAACCAATAGCATTTTTCACAGAACTAGGATAAAAAGAGTTTACAGTTTGTATGCAAACACAAAAGACTCCGGATAGCCAAAGCAGTCTTGAGAAAGAAAAAAAACAGAGCTGGAGGACACAGGGTCCCTGACTTTAGACTGCACCTCAACTGCAGTAATCAAAATAGTATGGTACTGGCACAAAAACAGAAATATAGATCAGTTGGAACAAGATAGGAAGTCCAGAGATAAACCCACAGATGTACGGTCAACTAATCAGTGACAAAGTAGGCAAGACTATACAGTGGAGAAAAGACAGTCTGTTCAATAAGTGATGCTGAGAAAACAACAGCGAGCTCATGTAAAAGAATGAAACTAGAACATTTTCTAACGTTATACACAAAAATAAAATGGATTAACGACCTAAATGAAGGACTAGATATTATAAAACTCTTAAGAGGAAAACACAGAACACTCTCTGGCATAAACTGAAACAGTATCTTTTTGGATCCACCTCCTAGAATAATGAAAATAAAAACAAAAACAAATGAGACCTAATTAAACTTAAAACCTTTTGCATAGCAAAGGAAACCATAAACAAAACAAAAATGGGAGAAATATTTGCAAATAAAGCCACTGACAAGGGACTAATTTCCAAAGTATATAAACAGCTCATGTAGCTCAATAACAAAACACCAAACAGCCCAATCGAAAACTTGGCAGTAAATCTAAACAGACATTTCTCCAAAACAGACATACAGGTGGCCAAAATTCACATAAAAATATGCTCAACATCACTAATTATTAGAGAAATGCCAACCAAAACAATGAAGAGGTGTTACTTCACACCAGTCAGAATGGCCCTCATCAAAAAAGTCTACAAACAATAAATGTTAGAGAGAGGGTGTGGAGAAAAGGGGTCCCTCTTAACACTGTTGGTGAGAATGTAAATTGGTGCAGCCACTGTGGAGAAAGGTATGGAGGTTCCTTAGACTAAAAATAGAACTACAATATATATGAGCTAGCAGTCCCACTTCTGTACATATATCCAGAAACCCATAATTTGAAAATATACATGCACCCCAGTGTTCACTGCAGCACTGTTTACAATAGTCAAGACATGGAAGCAACCTAGATGTCCACTGATAGAAGAATGGATAAAGAAGATGTATATATATACACACAATGGAATACTATTAAGCCATAAAAAAGAATGAAATAATGCTGTTTGCAGGAACATAGATGGGCTTAGAGATGATTATACTAGGTGATGTAAGTCAGAGAAAGACAGATACCATGTATCACTTATATGTGGAATAAAAAAAAAATCCTAAATACAAAACAGAAGTAGAGTCAAATACATAGAAGACAAACTTATGTTTACTAAAGGGGAAGGTGGGGAGAGGGATAAATGAGTTTGGGATTAACAGATACACATTATATATGAAATAGATCACCACCAAGGACCTACTGTGTAGCACACTATACTCAGTATTTTGTAATAACCTATAAGGGAAAAGAATCTGAAAAAATATATATTTGTATGTATAACTGAACCACTTTGCTGCACACCTGAAACTAAGAATAATCAGCTATACTTCAATAATAAATAAATAATAACCTTACTGTTAGCTTTAAAAAATATATGATAGGGTGTGGTTCTCTTTTTGTTTGCTGTTAATATCCATTAAGGGCACTATTTTTTCTTGGATGGTTCATAGTGTGATTAGTTTTAGTTGAGTGATACACACTTGTTTATTAAATGGGAATGGAGATGTGTAAAACTATTGCTTTTGCATGCTTAAAAGTCTACTTGGCTAGTATTTTGCTTTTGTGCTTTTTGGATTTGTAATTGTTAATGTTAGTCAGGCTCAGTGATGTCCCACTCTTTGCAACCCCATGAACTGTAGCCTGCCAGGCTCGTCTGTCCATGGAACTCTCCAGGCAAGAATACTGGAGTGGGTTGTCAGGTTAGTTTTCATTTAAAAAGGAACAGTGATGGTGAGAAACACGACTGACATTTGAAATCACGTAATTGAAAGGGTCTATATTATGAGAGGCTAAAATAACCTCAGATCTAAATTGTAACAAAAATATCATCCAAAAGGAAAAGAAAATGTAGTTTAATATTACTAATATTGTAAATCAAAGAATCCTAAATAAAATGTTAGCAAGTAGAACCCAGGACTGTCCTAAAACAATATATATAGAAATCAAGTAGGATTTAGTCCAATAATGCAAAACTGATTTAACAGTAGAAAGTATAATTTATTGGGAGTAGAAAAAGCAAAATCCCCAAATAGGTTTTGGTAAAATTCCAGATTTATTACTGATTAAAAGCAGAAAAAGCCCTTTTATTATAGGAATAAACATGTTCTTAACCTGTTGAAGATTATCCATTGAAAGCTATCAGTGATCATCCAGTTAACAGTGAAGCACTAATGACTTTCCATTACAGTCAGGAATCATCCAGAACTACTGCTGTGGGACAAGGCAGTAGATAAGGAAGAGAAATAAGAATAAGTAACGAAGAGGAAAGACTAAATTCTTGCATACCTAGAATATTTCAAAAGAACCCATTGGAAATTATGAAAGAATGTTTAACACTAGCCATCTCTGGAATATGGGACTGGGCAGGAGACCTGCTTTTTCTAGCACTCAACTTAGAAAAATAAGCACAAGTATTAATTAGATAAATAAGTTCTTAATCTGGAGCCAAAAAGTTTAGTAAGATGGCCAAATAGAAACAGGCAAAAAAAAAAAAAATTTTACCTTCTTATGCATAGCAAAAGATCCTATTCACAGTTGTATTCAAAAACTCTAAAGTACTTAAATTTATTGAGAAATGTGTAAGATGAAAAAATTGTAAAACTTTATAGAAGGACAGAAAAGGCCAGAATAAACAGCTGTGTCATATTCTTGGATGGGAAGACCCAATATGGTAGAGATGTCAGTTTCCCCCAAATTACTCCCAAAATTCCGATTAGTTCAGAATTTCTTCTACAAGCAGATATTCTTAAGAAGAACTAAAAAGTTTTAAAACAAAAATAATGGAGCAGGACAGAGATAAAGGAAGTAGTGTCCTAGAGGCACTAATTTAACAGGTACAGGTTTAGAAAATATGTATATGGGAATTTACTATATGGCAAAGAAGACACTTCAAATTAGTGGAGAAAATAAGAAATTAGTCAATAAATTGTATAAGTGAAAATTTATTGGGAAACATTAATTTCATTCTTAACGTACATGTTTTCCCAAATTAACTTGAGGCTTCAAGATTTAGTGTGAAAAATAAAAAAAGGACATCATTGGAAAATATCTCTATGATTGTATTGTAGGAGAGAGCTTTCTAAGTATATCACCAAGGCTAGAAATTAATAAATTTAGTCGTATAATGGTAAAAGATGCCATAAGCAAAGTGGAAAAGGAGTTAATAAACTTGAAACTAATATTTGTAACACACACACACATATATGTATTTATTTATTTATATATACATATATATATATATATATATATATATATATATATATATATATATATATAAAAGTACTTGGGCAAATACATGAATAAGAAAGAAATGCAAGACTTTCCTGATGGTCCAGTAGTTAAAAACCTTCCTGCCAATACTTGGGACACGGGTTGGATCCCTGGTCTGGGAAGATACCACATCCCATGGGGCAACTAAGCCTATGTACCACAATACTAAGCCTGAACCCTGGAGCTTGTACTCCGCAACAAGAGAAGCCACCACAATGAGAGGCGTGCGTGCCGCAACTAGACAAAGCCCACACAGCAACAAAGACCCAGTGTAGTCAAAAATAAATTTCAAAAAAGAGAGAAAGAAATGCACATGGTCAGTTTAACATCTGAAAAAGTACTAACTCTCAGTTATATTCAAGAAAGCGTAAGTAAAGCAAAATTGGTCAAGATGATAAAGGCTGATTACATGCATTATTAGTGAATGTTTCCTAAAGAGGGCACTCATATATTGGTGTTAGGATCAACAGCTGATCATACAGCTCGATCCTACAGTTGTGGATCCTACAACTGATCAATAGCTAGGCCACAGAAAGAAAGCTACAAAATACTGGAGAGTCAAACACCATCTATGGAAGTATGTATATAGGAGTATCCCATGAATTCTTCCATTTTAAAAATATGTGCACTAAAATTCTAGAGTGGCGTACACCTGTTCACAGTGATTATCTTAGTGGGTAGTGGGATTCAGAAAGAAATGGAACTATTTCTCATCTCTTTTATATTGTTTTTTTTTAACTTAACGCATCACTTTCATATATTTGCTTTGAGGGAGTAAAACAAAATGTGGATTGTTTATGCATACTTCCAAATTACTGCCCTGTTAGATTTATGTAGTAAAGTGATTCAGTAATTTTAACAAACTACTTTTATTTTCTGCTCTCTATTGGATACTATTTAACAGGTCTTTTTTTAAACTTTTATTTTTTTTTACAAGTCTTATATTTAAATTTTTAGCTGTACCCTGCGGCATGTCGGATCTTGGTTCCTCAGCCAGGGATCAAACCTGCAGCCCCTGCATTGGAAGGCAAAGTCTTAACCACTGGACCACCAGGAAAGTCCCTTTAAACAGTTTATATAATTCGTCAGACTGACACTTGTGACATATTATGCCCTGAAACCTTTAAGAATCTTAGGAGTTTCAGAAGCCACCATGGCATACACACACACACACACACACACACACACACACACACTTTTCCTCATGAAATGCAATGAAGTACAAATGAAAAGGTTAACCAGTTTCCTCAGATCCTTAGTGAAGGTAAGTAGAGAACAACAAAACTTGGCCGAGGTGTGAGTGCTGGATGCCTCGTAGACTGATCACCGACCATATGACTCACATCTTTATCTGAGCTCTGAGGTGAAGTTCACACTCATGCTGCTGCAAAATATTAAAATGGAGTACATTTCAGGGTCATTCAGACTTTTCATATAGTTAAGTCATCAAAGCAATTGTCAAATCTGTGAATGTCAAGGAGATGTTTCAAACAAAGAAGTCTTTGTATGTTTATTGTAAAATTGGGGGGAAATTCAAAAGAGCACAAAAAAGGAAAGCAGACTTCCCTTATAAGCCTATTTCCAGAAATACCATGGTTATGAATATTTTAATTTAAAATCTCGTTCAAAAACCTTTATAAAAAGGCAGCAGTTGAAACTTTAGAATGATTGTGAGTTGTCACTTTTTAACCCATAGAAACCTTGACAAACAGGCCTTAATTTTCCAGGCGCGCTAAAGAAGCTTTCTAAAATTCATAGGAAGATGACTATGGTAGTGGGGGTAGTTCTCCACAAACCCAGCGAGGATTTGTAATGGCATTTATTGAAACTCCCTGGAGGCTGCCCCTGGCACAGCAGTCTACTGACCATGGCCTGGGTTCAGCCGCAGGTGTGGGCTTCCTGTGGCGGCTCCAGGGAGAGTTGAGAGAACACGAGGAGGGCTCCTAGAAGCAGCTGGGTCACCCTTTAAAACTGAGGGCTCCTAAAGCAGCTGGGTCACCCTTTAAAGCTGAGCGCAGTGCACGCCAACCTTAGCCTGTACTGAGTCGTCTAATGGGCGTTTCATGTCTTCTGTTCCGTTTTGGTGTGTCATGTATGGCCTCACTGGAAATGGAGGGAACTCTGTACTTTTTTATGCAAAAGTTGGCTGTGGGACCACTTCCTTGTTGGTTACCCTGTAAGTTTAAGCCTCTCAAAAATTCAGGAGGAATCAAAACACAAAGGAAGAAAATGTTGGAAAGCAAAAAGATGCTGTGGGAGGTTGCAATTATGTCAGGCAGAAGGTAAGAACTGGAAGGTTGCTGGAGGGAGGGGCTCTTTTCAGAAAAGGAACAGGTGATGCGGGCCGAGGCCAGGTGAGGTGCAGAGGAGGCTCGAGGGTGTGTGAGTGGGAAACGGGCTCGGCCTCCCCGCGGAGGGAGGGCTGCACTGTGGCTGCGGAGGCGCCGACCAGTGCGGCAAGGAGGAAAAACCAGAGGGCAGTCCAGAAAACCAATGCATTTTACATTCTGGTCTCAAAAATGCAAATGAGTTGCTGCGAAATACTGATACATTCTTTCACTAATCTCAACATTTATAAGGGTATCAAGTTCCTGAAATTAGAGGTTCTAAATAATTATCATAAGGAGACTTTTACAGTGCCTACCTACGAAGTCACTAGTATGTCCCTCTGAACAACTGCATGCTTCCACACAGGAAAGTAGTTCAGTGCAGGTTAAATATAGGGGACAAATGCTTCCCCACCATCAAGTTGTTTTCTTTTTCAGTGTTGTGTGGCTGGGGACACCTAGAGAATGGTGTCTTGCTAGCAAATCATAAAAGCACCTCGTTAATATGGGATAGAGAAGCTGAGTGACCAGGCATCTCAGAATCATCATTCTTGCCTAATCTCTTATTCATGCGAGTTTTAGGCAGATACTGATTTTCACTTATTTTTTTAAAAAAGACTTCTTTTTTTAATGCTGGTAAAATATACATAAAATTTACCACGTTAATAATTTTTAGGTGTACAATTCAGCAGCAGCCAGTAAATTCACATTATGCAACCATCACCACTGTTTCCAGAACTTTTAAAATCACCCCAAACAGAAAACGTACCAATTAAACAACAACTCCCCATTTCTCTCTCCCAAGGCCTGGTACCTCTATTCTACTTTCCATGAATCGTACTATTATCCTTCTGTGACTGGTGTATTTCACTTGTTTTCAAGGTTGATCTTTAATGTGGCACATATCAGAACTGCCCTCCTTTTTAAGGCTAATACTCCATTGTACATATATAAGACATTTTGTTTATCCATTAATCTATTGATGTAAACTTGGGTTGCTTTTACCTTTTGGCTATTATGAAAAATGTTGCTGCAAACATAAGTGTACAAATATCTGTTTGAGTCCCTGCTTTCAGTTCTTCTGAGAGTATACCTAGGAGTAGAACTGCTAGATCATATGGTAATTCTTTAATTTTTTGAGGTACTGTCAGACTGTTTTCCACAGTGGCTGTACTATTTTACATTCCCGCCAGCAATGCATGAGGATTCTAATTTTACTAATCTTCCAAGACAATAGAAATGAAAACAAAAATAAACAAATGGGACCTAATCAAACTTACAAACTTTTGCAGAGCAAAATAAACCAGAAACAAAATGAAAAGACAATCTACAGAATGGGAGAGGGTATTTCCAAACAGTGTGACTGACAAGGGATTAATCTCCAAAATATAGAGAGAGTTTATACAACTCAACAACAAAAAACAATTCAACAGAAAAATGGGCAGACAGCGTAAACAGACATTTCTCCAAAGAAGA
The DNA here is from genome assembly GCF_963930625.1 of Muntiacus reevesi. NCBI lineage: Eukaryota > Metazoa > Chordata > Mammalia > Artiodactyla > Cervidae > Muntiacus > Muntiacus reevesi. The sequence continues at coordinate 44,977,563 of NC_089255.1, read as the reverse complement.
AATACAGATGGCCAACAGGCACATGAAAAGATACTCAACATCACTAATTATTAGAGAAATGCAAATCAAAACTACAGTGAGGTACCACCTCACACTGGTCGGAAAGGCCATCACTAGAAACTCTACAAATAAATGGTGGAGAGGGTATAGAGAAGAGAGAATAACCCTCCTATACTATTGGTGGGAATTTGGTGTAGCCACTATGGAAAATAGTATGGAGTATCCTCAGAAAACTAAAAATAGAATTGCCATATGGTCCAGCAGTCCCACTCATGGACATATATCCAGACAAACCTCTAATCCAAAAAGATACATGCACCCCTATTCATAGCAGCACTGTTCACAATAGCCAAGATGTGGGAATAACCTAAATGGTTATTGAGAGATGAATGGAGAAGGAAGATGTGATACATATACACAATGGGATACCACCCAGACAGAAAAATGAATGAAATAATGCCATTTGCAGTGACATAGATGAGATCATTTTAAGTGAAGGAAGCCAGAAAGAGAAAGACAAATGCCATATGATATTACTCATGTGGAATCTAAAATATGACACAAACAAACCTATCTATGAAATAGAAACAGACTCACAGAGAACAGACTTGGGACTGCCAAGGGGGAGAAAGCTGGAGTGGGAGGTTGGAGTTATCAGATATAAAGCTATTATATACAGAATGGGTAAACAATAAGGTCCTCATGTATAGCACAGAGAACTATATATTCAATATCCTATGATAAACCATAATGGAAAAGTATTTTTTAAAATATATATATATATATATAAAACTGAATCACTTTTTTATACAGCAGAAATTAATACAACATTGCAAATCAACTATACTTCAATTTAAAAGAAAAAAGAATGTATGGGGGAGGGTTCCAACTCAAGATGGTGACACAGGAAGATCCTGAGCTTACCTCCTTCCATGGATGCACAGATCTCCAGCTATGTATGGAACAATTTGCTTTGAAAAAATCCTAAAAACTAACAGAGAGACTTCTGCACGTTGGGCAAGTAAGAAAGAAACCAGATTGTAGTGGGTAGGAGAGGCTGAGACATCATCTCACCATGAGCCCTCACCCAGAGCTTCTCTCTAAGGAGGGAAGGGTTTGAAACCCACACCAGGCACCCCAACTTTTAAGACCCGCACCTGAGAGGTGAGGCCTCAAAATATCCTGCTTTGAACACTAGCAGGGCTTGTATCCACCAGACCCACGAGACTTGGGAGTGGCTCTTAAAGGGCTCGTGCACAGGCTCTCATCTTAGGGTTCCACACTGAAGCAGCCATTGGAAAAGCACCAAGACTTTACTCAGGCTTATCTGCTGATCTTAAAGCATCAGCCTGAGAGGCTGGGGCCTGCTGCAATACCCTCTCGGGATGGAGGCTGGGGGCACCACCTTCATGCTCTCTGCCCTGGTAAAACCCCAGATGCCGTGTTGTGTGTGGGTTTTTTGTTTTGTTTTGGTGGGTGCCATCTTTATACTCCTTTTCTGTTTTGCTCCAGCCAGCAGGCACCATCTTCAGGCTGTCCTCTGCCACACTCCAGAGCACCACCATTTCCTGGAGGGGAACTTTTACATGTGTCAGCTCCCACCCAGGGATGCCCCCTTGATCACCTGGCATGCATTCCTGGGCCCCATGAGACTATTAACAGTGGAGAGACGGTTCTTGGCCGACGGCCATCCCCACAGCATTGCACAGAAACAGAAACACAGGCTGAAATACACCCAGTCTTGAGACTGCTTGTGCAGGAGCCTTGGCCTGAGGGGCAGGCTTCCAATCTGGCACAGTCCTAGGGGCCAACAGAGTTGCTTTCAGGGAATGGAGGCCAGTGGACACCACCTTTGTGCTCACCTTCGGCCTTGCCCTAGCTCACCAGTGTCTTCCAGCCAGAGGCTTACACCCTTGTCTGGCCTTTGGATTTTTGTAGCCCCTTTCAGGGGACACCTTTATATCACCTGACTCTGGTGGCCAGCAGGGTCATGCTCACAGGTCCCACAGGACTGTAACCAATGGAACAGCAGCCACCCCCCTCTAGGCACAACAAGAAGCAACAGACTGGGAGCTCAGCCTTTCTTTGAAAGAGGCCTGTTAGCACATCATAGCTGCAGCCTGAAGGGTAGGCTTCTAATTAAACACACATCTAAGGCTCACGATAATCCTTTCCAGAAATTCTGGACAATGAGTGAGTCTTCTCCTGCCGTGCTCCACGGCTCCAGTATCTCCTGGAGGGGAGCTTTTACACACGTCTGCTGTTCCTTTTTTTGTGGCTGCAGCCTAAGGGATGCCCCTTGACTGCCTGTCTCCAGAGGCCAGGGGAGAGGGGTTGGGTTCCTCGGTCACACAGGACTGTAACAATGTAGGCCACCAACCCCAGGGCACTGCTCAGACAGCCGACTAAAACACACCCAAGTCTTCCTGTGAAAGAGGCCAATCTCCCTCTCCTAGAGCTTTGGCCCGAGGGGCAGGGTTCTGGTTTGACATACGTCTAGGGGCTTACAGAGGCCCTCTCAGAAAACTTAGGCCAGGGAGGCCATCTCATAGATCACTGGTATCTTCAAGAAAAGAAGTTTATACCCTCATATGGACCCCAGTTTTTTGGATTCTGGTGGGAGGGGCACCTCCAGATCTCATAGGACTGTATACATTTGCATACTTTAAAATCTGCCTTCTGAGATTCTTCCCTTTGGGAAAATGACAGGTCTTGGCTTACCTTCAACTACTGAGAGCGATTAACAATAAAATAGGCAGCTGTTTAGACAGTCAGAGAGCTTTGAGAGACAGCCAACAGCTAGAGCAAGGTTAGGCAGTAAGGTTCATCTCCTACACAAAATCCACTCCTTCAAGAGTGGGGAGTTGGCTCTTATATCTAATGTGCAGAGTCAAGCAAAAGGACTATGGTCCAAATGAAAGAACAAGATAAAGCCCCATTAAAAAAAAAACTTAATTAGATAAGTAATTGTGACCTGGTAGAGTTAAAAATAATTGTCATAAAGATGCTCACCTGTCTCAGGGGAAGAATGGGTGAACAAACAGTGAGGACTTCAACAAAGAGATAAAAAATATAAGTACCAAGTATCGAAGTCACAGAACATTTGCATTACAGAAGTGCCAGAAGGAGTAGAGAGAGGAAGGAGCAGAAAACTTAAATTTGAAGGCATAATTGCTGAAAATACCCCTAATCCGGGGAAGAAAACTGACATCCAGATCCAGCAAGCCCAGGGAGTTCCAAAAATACTGAGCCAAAGTAATTCACCAAGACACATAATTAAAATGTCAAAAGTTAAAAACAAGGAGAGAATCTTAATTTTTCAGCAGACTCTTTGCAGGCCAGAAGGGAGTAACACAACATATTCAAAGTGCTGAAAGAAAAGAAATTCTATCAAGAATATTCTACCTGGCATATTTGTCACTCAGAATTGAAAGTAAGATGGAGTTTTCCAGACAGGCAAAAGCTAAAGGAGTTCATCACCACTAAAATGACTTTATAAGAAGTGTTAAAGAAACTTCTTTAAGATGAAAATAAGAGGCACTAATTACAAAAACATACAAAAGTGTAAATCTATCAAAGGTAAATATTTAGTAAAAGCAGTGGATTAATCACTTATAAACTAGTATGAAGGTTAAAAGAAGTAGTAAAAATAATTATAATTGCAATAATTAGTTAAGGGATACACAATATAAAAGGATGTGACTTAAATAATATGTGGGCAGGAAGAAATTTAGAATGTGTTTTAACTTACTATCAACTTAAAATAGATTGTTATAAAGTTGTAACTCTTTCCACTTTCAACAGGAAGGTATTTGTAAGCCTCTTGGTACCCACAAAGTAAAACCTATAGCAAATACACAAAAGATGAGAAAGAAATTTAAGCCTAAAGAAAGTCATCAAACCACAAAGGAAGAGAGCAAGAGGAGAACAGAGGGGAATTATAAAACAGCCAGAAAACAATTTAGAAAATAGTAATCGGCACATACCCATCACTAATTATGGTTAATTATGTTAATAATTAAATGTAAATGTACTAAGTTCTCCAGTCAAGAGACAGAGCAGCTGAGTGGGTTAAAAAAAACAGGACCCATTTATATGCTGTCTAGAAGAGACTCACTACAGATAGTAAGGACACAGAGTGAAAGTAGGAGGATAGAAAAATATATCCCATGCAAAGGAGAACAAAGGAAAGTTAGCGCAGGCCTAACAGACAGATGGATTTTAAAACAGACTGTGAAAAGAGACAAAGATGGGTGTTACATAATGATAAAGGGGTCAACCCAAGAAGAGAAAGTGACATTTGTAAATTTTAACAGACTTAAAGTGAGAAATAGCAATACAATAAATAGTGGGGACTTTAATGCCCCAATTACATCAGTGCATAGACCATCCAGACAAAAAATCCATAAGGAAACCCTGGCTTTAGATGATATGTTAGATCACATAAATGTAACAGACATACATACAACATTCCATACAAAAGCAGTAGAATACACATTCTTAAGTGCACAAGGAATATTCCCGAGGTAAATCACATTTTTGATCACAAAACAAATTGGTTTTGTTTTTTTTTTTGTGCCACATCACATGGCTCGTGGGATCTTAGTTCTGGACCAGGGATCAAACCCGGATCCTCAGAAGTGAAAGTGTGGCTTCCTAACCACTGGACCACTAGGAAGTTCACCAAACAAGTCTTAATAAATTTAATAAGGCTGAAATGCTGTCAAACATCTTTCACATCCATGATGGAATGAAAATAGAAGTCAACTATAAGAAGAAAATTGGAAAATGGCAAATGTGAAGATGAAAACCACTTGCTACCGAACAACTGGTAGGTCAAAAGAGAAATCAAACAATACCTTCAGACAAATGAGAAAGGAAATATACCAAATTCCTAGGATGCAGCAAAGGCAGTTATAAGAGGGACTGTGCATGTATGCTCAGCCATGTCTGACTCTTTGTGACCCTGTGGACTGTACCCTGCCAGGCTTCTTGTCCATGGGATTTCCCAGGCAAGAATACTGGAGTGGGTTGCTGTTTCCTTCTCCAGGGGATTTTCCCAACCCAGGGATTGAACCCATGTCTCCTGCATTGGTAGGCAGATTCTCTACCACTGCTTCATCTGAGAAGCTTGTCAAGGGGGAAGCTCATAGCAATAAATGCCTATCCTCAAGAAACAAGAAAAAATTTGAATAACATAGGTTTATACCTCAAGGGACTAGAAAAAGAACAAAAAAATGAAATCCAGAGTTATTGGAAGGAAATAACAAAGATCAGAGCAGAAATAAGTAGAGACAAGAAAGACAGGAGAAAAGATCAGTAAAACTAAATGCTGATTCTTTGAAAAGATAAACTAAACTGCCAAACCTTTAGCTGTGATTTACCAAGCAAAAAAGACAGGACTGGGAATTCCCTGACAGTCCAGTGGTTAGGACTCTGTGCTTCCACTACAGGGGGCACGGGCTCAATATCTGGCCGGGGAACTAAGATCCTGCATGCTATGTGGTATGATCAAGTAAATAAATAAAAGGCATTATTAAAAACAATTTTAAAAAAGAGGACTCAAGTAGATAAAAATCAGAAATGAAAGAGGAGACATTACAACCAATACCACAGCTATGTAAAGGATGATAAGAGACCACAATGAACAATTATATGATGACAAATTGGACAATACAGGTGAAATGGATAAATTCCTAGAAACATGAAACCTACCAAGACTGAATTATGAAGAAACAGAGATCTCAACAGATCAATTACTAGTAAGGAAACTGAATCAGTAAGCAAAACCTCCCAACAAACAGCATCCAGGATCAGACAGCTTCACTCGTGAATTCAACTAAACATTCAAAGAAGACTACACTCCTTCTCAAAGTCTTCCAATAAACAGAAGAGAAAGGAACATTTCCAAACCCATTTTACAAAGCCAGCTTTACCTGATAGCAAAATCACACAAGGACACAAGAAAAGAACATTAGAGGCCAATATGCCTGATGACAAGAACACAGAAACCTCACAAAATACTAGGATACATGATTCAACAATACATTGAAAATATCATATACCATGATCATGTAGGATTTATGTCAGGGATGCAAAGATGGTTCAACATCTGCAAAGTTGATCAAAGTGATACACCACATTTACAAAATGAAGGATAAAAATCACATGATCATTTCTATAGATGAAAAAATATTTGAGAAAATTGAACATCCATTTTTGGTAAAAACTCTTAAAGTGGGTGTAGAGGGAATATACCTCAACATAATCAAGGTCATATATATCAGGTCTGGTTTTCCCAGGTGGCACTAGTGGTAAAGAACCTTCCTGCCCCCCACCCCCCAAAAAAAGAACCCTCCTGCCAATGCAGGAGATAGAAGATGTGGGTTCGATCCCTGGGTTGGGATGACCCCCTGGAGGAGGGCATGGCAACCCGCTCCAGTATTCTTGCCTGGAGAATCCCCACAGACAGAGCAGCCTGGCAGGCTGTAGTTCACAGGGTCGCAGAGAGTCGGACACGACTGAAGTGGCATAGCATGCATGCACACGTGCCAGGTCCACAGCTAACATACTCAGTGGTGCAAAACTGAAATCTCTTCTTCTAAGATGAGGGACAAGATAAGAATGTTCCCTTACACCACTTTTGCTCAATACAGTATTGGGAGACCTAGCCATAGCAGTTGGGCAAGAAAGAAAGGGCATTCAGATCAGAAAGGAAGATGTAAAACTGCCACTGTTTGCAGATGACATGTTATATCTATAGAAAATCCCAAAGACTCCATTAAAAAAAACAAACCTGTTAGAATAAAGCAAAGTCAGTAAAGTTGCAGGATACAAAATCAATATACAAAAATCTGTTGTAATTCCATAATATGTTAATATTGAACTCTCAGAAAGAGAAGTTAAGAAAACAATCCCGGGGCTTCCCGGGTGGCTCACTGGTAAAGACTCTACCTGCCAATGCAGGGGACCCGGGTTCCATCCCTGATCTGGGAAGATCCCACATGCCGCGAAGCAACTAAACCTGTGGGCCACAACTATGAAGCCTATGCCCTAGAGCCCAGGAACCAGAACTACTGAAGCTTGTGTGCCTTAGAGTGCCTGCTCCACAAGAGAAGCCACCACAAATGAGAAGCCCATGCACTGCAACTGGAGAGTAGTCCCTGCTCGCTGCAACTAGAGAAAGTCCATGTGTGGCAATGAAGACCCGGCACAGCCAAAAATATATAAATAAAATCTCTTTTTAAAAAAGAAAGCAGTCCCATTTACAGTTGGATCAAATGGAATAAAATACTTAGAAATAAATCCAACCAAAGATGAAAAAGACATGTACTTAGAAAAGTATAAGACATTAACAAAAGAAAGTGAAGATGACACAAACAAATGGAAAGATATACTGTGCTCACAGATAGGAAGAATCAATGGTTAAAATGACCATACTACCCAAAGCAATCTATAGATTCAATGCAATTCCTGTAAAAATACCAGTAGCATCATTCACAGAACTAGAGCAAATCATTCTAAGACTTATATGGAACCACAAACAACCCCAAATAGCCAAAGCACTCTTGAGAGAAAAGAAAAAGCTGGAAGTATTATGCTTCCTGACTTCAAACTATAATTCAAAGCTACAGTCATCAAAACAGTATAGTATTCACACAAAAACAGACATATAGATCAATGGAACAGAATAGAGAACCCAGAAATAAATCATGTTTACATGGGTCAGTTAATTTATGACAACAGAGCCAAAAACACAATGGAGAAAGGACGGTCTCTTCAATAAATGGCGTTTGGAAAACTGGACAGTCATATGTAAAATAATGAAACTGGACCACTAATGTACACACCAGTTAACTCAAAATGGATTAAAGAATTGAACGTTAATACCTGAACCCTAAAATCCCTGGAAGAAAACACATGCAGTCAGTTCCTTGACATCAGACCTGGTGATGATATTTTGGATCTGACTTCAAAAGCAAAGGCAACAAAATGAAAAATAAACAAGTGGGACCACATTAATATAAAAAGCCTCTGTAAAGCAAAGGAAATCATCAACAAAATGAAAAGGCAACCTACTGAATTTGCATCATATATGATAAGGAGTTAATATCTAAAATATATTTTGAAAATTTTGCACAACTCTGTAGCAGAATAAAACCTGATTATAGTCAACCCTTGAACAATGAGGAGGTTAGTTCATATGTAATTTATAGTCAGCCCTTCATATACACAGTTCTTCTGCTTTATGGGTTCAGCCAACCACAGACCATATAGTATTGTAGCATTTGCTACTAAAAAGTATCTGCGTCTAAGTGGAGTCAGCTGTAAGAAATGAGCAGATCTAAGTAGACATTTTCCCAAAGACATACAGAGGGCCAACAGGTATATGAAAAGATGCTCAACATCATTAATGACCAGGGAAATAAAAATCAAGACCACAATGAAATACCACCTCACACCTATAAAAATGGCAGTCATCAAGAAGACAACTAACAAGTGTTGAGGAGGATGTGGAGAAAAGGGAACCCTCATTGTTAGTGGGATTATAAATTGGTGTAGCCACCACAGAAAACAGTATGGAGGTTCCTCAAAAAAATTACAAATAGAACTATCATATGATCTAGCAACTCCACTTCTGGGTATTTGTCCAAAGAAAACAAAAGCACTAATTTCAAAAGATACATGCACCTTCATGTTCATTGCAGCAGCATTTACAATAGCCAAGATACAGTGTCCAGTGATGGACGAATGGGTAAAGAAAATGTCACATGCACACACACTCTCATACTCACTCACATGCACAGTGGAATATAATTCTGTCATGAGAAAGAAATCTGGCCATTTGGGACAACACGGATGGATCTTGAGGGTGCTGTGCTACGTAAAGTAAGTCGGAGAAAAACAAATGCCATATGACTTCACTTAACGAAATTTTAAAAACAAAAATAAGTTCATAGATAAGGGTAACAGATGGGTTGGTGCCAGGGTTGGGGGTGGGGTCGGTAAAATGAGTAAAGGGAGTCAAAAAGTACAGTTTTGCACTTGTAAGTCATGGGGATGTAATGAATAGCATGCTAACTACAGTTAATTCTTTTTTGCATATTTGGAAGTCACTAAGAATAAATCTTATAAGCTCTCATCAGAAGAAACAAATTTGTAACTTACGGTGACTAATGGTAGCTAGATTTATTGTGATAATTTCACAATATATACAAATACTGAAACATTATATTATACACTCAAAGCTGATGTATGTTATGGTTTTAAAAAGTATGCCGAAAAAAAAAAGAAGCACATGGGGCCTCTGGACATGTGTTGGTCTGTGTAGAATCTGGCCCGCTCATAAACCCTGCTAGACCTTGCCCCACCAACTCCCCTGAAGGGGGTCGTCCTTACACTCTCCCTAATGCCCAGGTTGACTATGACCTGAAGACTCTCGAGTACAAGGCTGCCTTTCCTTATATGCTGTTTGTGCTTGCAACCCAACTAGCTTCTCAAACTAAGCATCATATTGTTTAAAGATGCATAAGGGCATTATATATGATCTAGAAAGACAAGCCAAGAAATGACTGAACAAAAGTCAGGATAGTGAGTTCTTCTGGGGTGCGGGGAGGGCTGCTTGGGAAGAGGCACCTAGGAAGCTCTGAACAGGGCTGGCCACCCTCTCCACAACTCTAGGGGATGCCATTCACATAAACTGGTTTCTCAAGTACTAGACAGTTCATATCCTTACCAGAGTGGTGGATACAAAAGCATTCATATTTTTCTCTAAAAAAATAGTATATTAATTCTCACAGGACAATGCATTCATTTCATATGGACTTCTGAATACATTACTAATTGTGCCAGGATTCAGCAAACTTTTTCTTTAAAGGGCCAGGTGGTAATTATTTTAGGCTTTTCAGCAAATAAAGTCTGTGTCACAGCTGCTCGGGTCTGCTGCTGTAGTGTAAAAGCAGCCAGGGAGTATATAAATGAGTAGGTGTGATTATATTCCAGGCTTTATTTATAAAATCAGGTGGCTGGATTTGGCTTGGGGCCAAAGTTTACTAAACCCCAGGTCACACAGTTAAATCTTTGAAAGGAAAAAATATACCTATGGTTCATCTCACAGGATTTTGAGTAGAGTGTGAAACACAGGATTCATTGGAGATATTGAAGGAAGGTCCAGTGATGCAGCCTTTTGTAATTTATGTTTATTTTTTAATAAGTTCTGACTGTGAAACATTTGATCTAAATTTGACTTTTTTATGAACTTGGGGTTCTGTCCTTTGTTATATAAGACATTGAGAGAAAACTGCTGTTTGAACCTTGATTTCATTGGGGAACCACTTTTGTCAGAATTATTCAGATTAATTATTTTACTAATTATAGTAAACCCAACTACAATAATATCATCTGTCATGAACTGATCATCACCAGATGTTAGACATGATGCCAAGCATATTATTACATGCTACTTCTCTTTCTCACAACAGTTCTTCAATGTAGACTTTTTCAGGGTCTCCATTTTGCAAGAGAAAAGCTGACTCGTCTAAGGTCACATAGCTAATAAAGCTGAGATCTGAATCTGAATTGTTCACTTTCAAAGTTCATAGTTTTTTTTTCCCTACAGTACACTTCCTCTATAAAAGGCATCCTCTTTTAATGCTGCCAAAATCAATTTGGTTTTAGATTGTCTTCGCAGTTTTACTGACTTAGAAGAACTTGATGAGACAGAGTTATATATGTGCCACAAGTGCAAGAAGAAACAAAAGTCCACTAAAAAGTTTTGGATTCAAAAACTACCCAAGGTAAGCATTGCATTTAAAATTATAATGCAGTTTTGAGGGGGAAATGATTGGTTGGAAGACAAATTATTTTTCTAACTTTATACTTATATAATCTGTTCTGCATTTGTCTCTAGGGTTTTCAGTAAAGCTAAGCCCTTTATGAATTCATAAGTAAATATGTCCTCATCACTATTTACAGAGCTTGACGGGTGGGGTTTCCCCACCACACCACCAACATGCAGTTCTCTGACACCATGGGCATCCTACATACAATTCAACTCCATTCTGACACTGTCTACTCAGAGAGAGCGTCAGATCCCACAGGGTAAAGGGGCTCAGTCCCACAAAATCGCCTTCCACATCAGACACCATCACAAGCCCAGGCTGTTACTTTGGGCTTAGGCTTCTGAAAGGACAACTACAAATTGAGGGTTCCTATGACTCCTTCCTTGGACTTCAGACACCAGTCACATGTCCCCATTGTTACTCCTACTTGTGACCGACTAGGTAGACATCAGAGGTCCCCATGACCCTTGTCCCTTCTTGGGTTCCATTAATTTGCTATAGCAGCTCACAGAACCCAGGAAACCTGTCTGCTCACCAGATTATCAATTCACAACAAAGGATGTTAAAGGATACAAATCAACAACCAGATGAAGAGGTACAAAGGGGAAAGTCCTGAACAAAGGAGTTTCTGTCCTCGTGGAGTTTGGGGCCTTGCATGGTGGCACATGGAAGAGCTCTGGTTCCCCAACTGGAAGTGCGCCAAACTTTGTCCTTTGGGCTTCATTACACAGACACGACTGATTAAATCAGTGGCCGTTGCTGATGGTTCAACCTCCAATCCCTCTCCCGTCTTGGGGGTCAGGGAGGTAGGACTGAAAGTTTTAACTCAATTTCTTGATTGGTTCTCTTGGCAACAAGCCCCCATACCTCACTAACATAACAAAAGATCACTCTGTGTGGTTCTCTTAGGAAATTTCAAGGCTTTTAGGATCTTGTGTCAGGAAAGGAGACAAAACTAAACACATTATTATAAATCACAGTACCATAAAAAGTTATTCATGGAAGAAACCAATATCAAGAATCAAAAGAAAAACTGATAGACTGCCTAAAATATTATCTAAGAGACATTAGTACCATCAAGTAGTTAATTTTGATTGAAAGGTGAATTAGGTGCTTGTTTATAATTTTTATCTTTATCTCTCATCCAGGTGCTGTGCTTACATTTGAAAAGATTTCATTGGACAGCATATTTAAGAAACAAAGTTGACACATACGTAGAATTTCCCCTGCGAGGCCTAGACATGAAATGCTACTTACTAGAGGTAACGTAATTACATTTGTTAGTAAAATTAAGTCTTCACAGAGAGAGGGTGGAGGTCGTTGAGGTAGGGAGATGCTGATGTCATTGACCACTGCTCCTAACTCAGTCCTGGGATGCCTTCTCCCCTGATCTGTAGCCCGAGAACAGTGGCCCAGAGAACTGCCTGTACGACCTCGCTGCTGTGGTGGTGCACCATGGCTCTGGGTGAGTACGCCAGCGGGCTCTCTTGGGGCTGGGAATAGGGCAGTAAAGACCTGCAAGTTTGTACCGCTCTCAGTAACTCTGTCCCAGCTCCCTCTACAACAGTTCAGATTCATTCACTAAAATGGACGGGAATGAACAAATTTAATTCAGAGGCCCACTATATCTATTACTGTGGGTAAGAATCCCACAAAGAAATGGAATAGCCCTCATAGTCAACAAAAGAGTCCAAGATGCAGTACTTGGGTGAATCTCAAAAATGACAGAATGATCTTGGTTTGTTTCCAAGGCAAACCATTCAAATCACAGTAATCCAAGTCTATGTCCCAACCACTAATGCTGGAAAAGATGAAGTTGAATGGTTCTCTGAAGACGTATAAGACCTTCTAGAACTAACACCAAAAGAAGATGTCCTTTTTATCATAGGGGACTGGAATGCAAAAGTAGAAAGTCAAGAAATACCAGGAGTAACAGGTTTGGCTCTGGAGTTCAAAATGAACCAGAACAAAGGCTAACAGTTTTGTCAAGAGAACGTTCTGGTTCTCTTTTTGGAAGAGGCAAACATCCTCTTCCAACAACACAAGAGAAGACTTTACACATGGACATCACCAGATGGTCAGTCCTGAAATCAGATTGATAATATTTTTTGGAGCTGAAGACAGAGAAGCTCTAAACAGTCAGCAAAAACAAGATTGAGAGCTGACTGTGGCTCAGATCATGAGCTTCGTATTGCATAATTCAGAGTTAAACTGAAATAAGTAGGGAGAACTACTAGGCCATTCAGGTATGACCTAAATCAAATCCCTTGCAGTGGAAGTGACAAATAGATTCAAGGGATTAGATCCGGATGACAGAGTGCCTAAAGAACTATCATCGTAGGAGGCAGTGATCAAAACCTTCTGCAAGAAAAAGAAACGCAACAGGGCAAAATGGTTGTCTGAGGAAGCCTTACAAATAGCTGAGAAAGGAAGAGAGGCAAAAGGCAAAGGAGAAAGAGAAAGATATACCTATCTGAATGTAGAATTCCAAAGAATAGCAAGGAGACAGAAGAAAGCCTTCATATGTGAGCAATGCAAAGAAATAGAGGAGAACAATAGAATGGGAAAGACTAGAGATTTCTTCAAGAAAATTAGAAATACCAAGGGAATATTTCATGCAAAGAAGGGCATAATAAAGGACAGAAATGGTATAGACCTAACAGAAGCAGAAGATCATAAGAAGAGGTGGCAAGAATACCCAAAAGAACTGTACAAAAAAGGTATTAATGACCTGGACAACCACAATGGTGTGATCACTTACCTAGAGCCAGGCATCCTAGAGTGTGAAGTCAAGTGGGCCTTAGGAAGCATTACTAAGAACAAAGCTAGTGGAGATGATGGAATTCCAGCTGAGCTATTTCAAATCCTAAAAGATGATTCTCTGAAAGTGCTGCACTCAGTATGGCAGCAAATTTGGAAAACTCAGCAGTGGTCACAGGACTGGAAAAGGTCAGTTTTCATTCTAATCCCTAAGAAAGGCAATGCCAAAGAATGCACAAACTACCGCACAATTGTGCTCATTTCACATGGTAGGATAATGCTCAAAATCCTTCAAGCTAAGCTTCAACAATACTTGAACCAAGACTATCCAGATGTACAAGCTGGATTTGGAAAAGGCAGGGGAACCAAAGATCAAATTGACATCTGTTGGATCATAGAGAAAGCAAGAGAATTCCAGAAAAACATCTCCTGCTGCTTCATTGACTACATTAAAACCTTTGACTGTGTGGATCACAACAAACTGCGGAGAATTCTTAAAGAGATGGGAATACTAGACCACCTTACCTGCCTCCTGAGAAACCTATATGCAGGTCAAGAAGCAACAGAACTGTATATGGAAAAACTGACTGGTTCAGAATTGGGAAAGGAGGACATCAAGGCTGGTATGTTGTCACCCTGTTTATTTAACTTGTATGCAGAGTACATCATGCAAAATATCAGGCTGGATGAAGCTCAGCCTGGAATCAAGATTGCCTGGAGAAATAACAACAACATTTGTTGCATAACAACAAATGGTGGTATGCAAATGATACCACCATTATGGCAGAAAATGAAAAGGAACTAAAGCGCCTCTTGAAGGTGAAAGAGGAGAGGGAAAAAGCTGGCTTAAAACTCAACATTCAAAAAATGAAGATCATGGCATCCTGTCCCATCACTTTATGGCAGATAGATGGGGAGAAAATGGAAACAGTGACAGACTTTATTTTCTGTCTCAATGAAATTTAAAGATGCTTGCTCCTTGGAAGAAAAGCTGTGATCAACCTAGACAGTGTATTAAAAAGCAGAGATGTCGCTTTGCCAACAAAGGTCTGTATAGTCAAAGCTATGGTTTTCCCAGTAGTCATGTACAGATGTGAAAGTTGGGCCCTAGATAAGGCAGAGCACCAAAGAATTGATGCTTTTGAACTGTGGTGCTTGAGAAGACTCTTGGGAGTCTCTTGGACAGCAGGGAAATCAAAGCAGTCAATCCTAAAGGAAATAAACCCCAAATATTCACAGGAATGACTGATGGCTGAAGCTGAAACTCCCAATACTTTGGCCACCTGATGCAAAGAACTGACTCACTGGAAAAGACTCTGATGCTGGGAAAAATTGAGGACAAGAGGAGAAGGGGGCAACAGAGGATGAGATGGTCAGATGGCATCACTGACTTAATGGATGTGAGTTTGAGCAAACTCCAGGAGATAGTGAAGGATAGGGAAGCCTGGCGTGCTGCAGTTCATGGGGTTGCAAAGAGTTGGACACGACTGAGTGACTGGTAGAAATTTCCTTCAGTCTTGGTGGCAAAGAGTATTCCTGAAATATGTTGCAAAGCATGAAGAGAAGGCACACGAAAGGAAAATGGAGAAAGGTTCATTTGAGTCCAGCATTCACAACTAGTCTGTTGTCCACAAAATCCTGAGTAGTCATTACTCCAAAAGACTGCTGATTTCCTTGGCCAATTGATATTTAAATGGAGGGAAACAGGTATTATTTAGAATAAACTTCATGTTCTCTGCTTTACAGATACATTTCTTATTTTGTCACATAACATTCTTGATTACTTTTTTCCCTTGAAAACCTGTATTAGGGGTATATTCCTTCCTTTTCCTGGTCTGCTTGAGGATGTTAGTTTTACCTTCAGACCTGTCAAGCAACTATCCATGTTGAAAATCCTCTTCCCTCTGAACTTTGTAGACATTGCTCTTTTGATTTCACCATTCATAGTTATAAATGATAAGTCCACTACACATCTGATTCTCATTTGCTTGTTTTTTCTTTGGACTTAAGAAATTACTTGAGATGTATTTGTTTGGTAGTTGACAGGGATACTCTTAGTCTAGTGTCTTTAGCTCATGAAATGTTGTGTTTTTCTAGCAGTTTGTGAAGGTCTTTATTCTGTCTACAGGCTTTCTCCTACCCAGGAGGACTGAGTCTGGGGCTCCATGTGTGAGTGGGTGGGTCATGCTGAGAAAGAAAATCCTTTGATGGTCAAACTAGGAGAGAAAGTGCTTCCCTGGAGGCAGATTTCTGTTCTGTGCTCAGGTTTCTTCTAAGACTGATGGGAAATCTGGTCCTAAGTTTTCCCTGTTTCCACAGGCCGTGACCTCTGCTTGTTAGGCTCCTTTGATGTTTAGTTTCTCTGTTAATCCAGTGCCATGTAAAGCTCTGTGTTCCTGAAAATCTTCAGTTTCTGCTCAGTCCATGGCACGCTTCCCTGTTCTCCAGTGTGACTATATTCCTTGTCATTTCGATGGGTTTCAAGAAGATAAACGTGAGCTTAATCACCTGTCTTAAATTACAAATCTCTAGAATTTATTCCATACAGTAATTATTAAAATTTATTGTCCTTCTAATAATTTATATGGTTGCACAGATTCTTGTGTGACTTCTGTAGTCTTTTTCTTTGATCATTTGACCTTTCTTCACAGGGTCGGTTCTGGACATTACACAGCATACGCAACTCACGAAGGTCGCTGGTTCCATTTCAATGACAGCACTGTAACTCTGACTGAGGAAGACACCGTGGTGAAGGCCAAGGCCTACATCCTTTTTTATGTGGAGCGCCAGGCCAAAGCTGGATCGGACAAACTTTAATACCTCCTCCAAATCATTATTCGTCAACTATACCGGACAGACATTTCCAATTTCCCATAAATACTTGATCCAAGATTTAATTTCATTATGCACTTTTCAGTTTCCTATATTGGGTTTAGTTTTATTTTGTCAATGGTAGTGACTTATTGAACATGGGCACCAACTAATTTTTTTTTTTTTTTAGTTCTACCAGAAAACCTCAGCAGATATTTTGATTTGCTGCTTTAGTTGTAATAATTCAGTTTTTATATGTAGTTTCAAGAACTTAGTTCTATTTGACTTTTTTATATTAATGTTCAGTTCTCACTTTGAGGCACATTTACATCAATGTTTTGTTACTCTCGTATGCTGAAAGCGAGAGGTGTTCCCCATTGTGAAGAGTGATGTAACCACCTGCTGCCTTCTCACTGATCCAACGGAGATCAGGTTGGCTCTAAACCAAGTATCATGTGTGCACGTAAATTTATGGCTCACGAGAGTTCAGTGACTGCTCAGTAATCATTCTTTCTGCTTGTAAAAGAGAAAAGGAAGGGCGTCATTAAACAGACCAGGTGACTGCTGCTCTTGGCATCTCTCAAAGGTGCTGTTTATCAGCACTAACTAAATAAATCGGTTGACTCAGTTGTACCTACACTGCAAATTCAAGAATTATTTTATTTTTATTTTTTTGGTTTGGGGGCACTTTCATAGATGAGATAGGGGTACTGAACAGTCCAAATAAGACCAAATACACTTAAAAGTGTTTCAAAAGTTCTGTGACTCAGCTACATGTTATCCAAGTGTTATTTATCCAGTGTGCAGAAACTGTAGTGTCATGTTTGCCTTTTTGAGTCAGCACCTCATTCCCCCATTGGTTGTAGCACTGGGATTAACTGCATGTCCACTCTGGTCTTACTTACTTGGCCACTAGAGGTTGAGATGCTACCTCCCAAAGTTGATTCTGACCATCACCTGAACTTGTGGTAACACTGTGGAGTCCACAAGAGGAAACTAAAGTCTTTAACAGCTCTCACTGGCCTATCCTCATAGCAGAGCAATTGAAAATACTTTCACTTTGAATAAATAGAGTTTTTATTGTTTAGGTTAGCAGTCTTTTAAAATTGTTTTCAAGAAAAGTAGGCACCAGCACTGCTTAGCTTTAATTCAAATTGAAATCTGGAACCAGAATCCCATCTAATGACGCTTCCTGTGCCTTCCAGAAGTGTTTTCAAGCCAGCCTGCTGATCTTGGGGTGCTGGTGCCCAACGTCCAAATTAGTGAGAGGAGGAGGGAGCTCCAGCTGGGCCTGTGGGATAGGACCATGCACATCTTCATGTTCGCTCCTTGTTCCAGTCGGTATTTTCCTCCCGTCCCAATTCTTTACAAGTTGTTACGGGGAGGGGGGGGCGGGGAGGGGGGCAGAATGTAGTTAGTTTATGTTAAGCCAGCCAATCAGACGTTCTCATATTATTTTTTTCTGTTTAAAAAAAAATGGTCCAGATTTTAAGTATATGGATGTAAAAGAAAGTTGGGTGGCCCTCCTCCTGGCCTGGATGTTGGAAGCTGCAGGAAAAGAGCTGCTCCGTCCCCACTTCAATATTAGCTGGAAAAATCCCGCATTTTCTCAGAGCAGAACACACCTGTTCAACAGTTTAAAATAACTAGGAGCAAATTATGTCTAAACGTCTACTGTCCAATACAGTGGTCACTGGCCACGTATAGTTAGTTAAGTGTTGATTTTCATTAAAAACATATTGAAAACTCAGTTCTTCAGTCACACTGGTCATGGTTCAAGTTCTCAGCAGCCAATCATGGCCCAGGACCAGCTAGGGCTGGACAGTTCCACCTGTCTGCAGCGCTCTCCAGACAGTGCTGTGCTACAGTTTCACTCCAGAGAAGGAAGCTTTGCCATCATGTATAGATCTTACAGCTTAGAAACAGAGAGCCCAGAAGATAAAATTAAGAGGAAAACATGTATTTAAAA
The DNA here is from genome assembly GCF_963930625.1 of Muntiacus reevesi. Taxonomy (NCBI): domain Eukaryota; kingdom Metazoa; phylum Chordata; class Mammalia; order Artiodactyla; family Cervidae; genus Muntiacus; species Muntiacus reevesi. Next base: position 44,959,182 of record NC_089255.1, on the reverse strand, counting down.
GTTTACAATGTTAAATTACATACGCCGAGCCACAACTTTTTGAACTACAAAAATGACAGTTTCACATAATTTGATCTACTGTATCAGTACATTAACATCACATGACATTGAACTAGAAATGTGCATCTCCTCTGACCTCGCTCCTATGAATCCAGTCTCTTTTGCTTAGAAGATACACAGCTGTAACTTCTAACATTTGCACTTAGATCACTAGTCTCTGCGTGGGCAGCAGTTGTAACTCCAAGAAAGCCTTGGGCTTGATGGAGGAAAATGGCCTTTCTACCAAATGGAACTTACAACAGACTAGACTACTTTGTTGGGGAAAGTTGTCCTCATACAGGCAACACTGTTGGCTTAAGAGATGAACACACCTCCTCTCTTGAATTTTGCAGTGTTTTTCTTTCTTCATTTTACTAAAGCAGACATGCCTGAAGGACACCATGAAGATTCTCTGGAAAAGCGACTGGACCCATGTGAACTGTGCACTTAAACACCAGTGATGTAAATGTGCCTATTTGTATTTTGAAAATTTAACTGTGCAGCCTTACCACGCCTATTTCAAAAGCTGACCTTCATCCTCTTCAGGGCTGTTCCCTGGTGCCGTGTCGTCTGGAGCACGTGTGTGGCTTCCCACTCAGAGAGCAGTGCTGAGGCAGGGCCTCGCGCTGAGTCACAGGGCTCCTCGGAACAAAACTTTCTCAGAAGTCCTCCCACACAGGTGGGTGATAGAAACAGTTTGTGGCAACACAAATCTCTCTCCATGGTGGAGAAAACCTTTGCTTATCCACTGTATTCTACTCAGTGTCTAGTGATGACAAATGTAATAGAATTAAACCAGTAAAGTGTATGGGCCCTGGTTAAGTGTTAAATGTGTATCTCACCTGTGGAACCTACTCAGCAGCTTGGTTTCTAGGGTTGGGGACATATTTATTTCTTAAAGCCAAACCTCTCCTTCATTGGTTTAGTGTGTGTACATATGTCTATTTAGATACACTTATCCCACTTTCACCTCTACCATCCCCTGAACTCTCTCACGTTCCCTTTGTAGCTGAAGTGGCCTCTTCCTGTGAGCCCTGGAGAAGCTCCTGAGCAAAGTCTGTTTCTGCAGCCAGGAACAGATAAGAGGGAACCAGAGCGTGGCCGCAGGAGGGTGCCCACAGCGCAGGAAGGAGTGGGAGTGGGTGGCGGTGTGCTGTAGTCCAAGGTCTGTGCGTCACCTCGCTGGGTGAGGACCTTCCCCCTCAGGTCTGACTGCGACGGACTTCAGACTGCCCTCTGCGAGTGTTGGTTGTGTGAGAGGTAATCATTTCCACTGAAACCTAATCTGTATGATGCTGAGAGGATTACTTGTGCAAGTGACTGATTTAAGTTGTAATCACAGCCTTTTGCTGCTTCACCAACCTGAACTGTTTTATGGAAAGTATCATTAAAGATCTGGTCTCTTCCCTTTTGACTATTATTTCCGAACCTCTTTCAGTGGAGCAAAGTGAAGTGATGATGTACTTGCTCAAGCCAAGGGCCTTTGGAATGAGTCAACAGGTAGTAGGTTTCTACGAACCCCTCACCACCTGGCGCTGCTGTGCACTTGGGCCCAGACAGAAGGACCTGGAGGGCAAGGTTGGTGGCAGACCAGGCCGTCCAGTGGCGCATCAGGTCCCAAGGGAGTTCACCCGCACTGTGTGACTTTGTCCTGTCCTTCATTGTGACACTGATTTTATAAGAATGAGGTCTGCTTGCCTCCGTCAGAGCCAGACTACCCTGAGGAACCAGGTTTGGGGCTCTGACCAAAGGATCAAACAGGGAAACAAGCGCCACTGTTAAAGAGTAAATACCTGCTTTACAGTAAGCTCCTGTAAAAACCACCCTGTGTCCACACCCATTGTTTTTCTGTGTTACTCATTTGCCTGTTTCTATCAGTTTTCTAAAGCTGAAGACAGAGACGCCTGCAGCCCAAATGGTTTTGCCTCCAGTTCTCAAATCACACGTTTCCTTCTGGCAGCCATGCTGGTCAGAGGCTATGGAGGAGTCGAGCTTCATGGGGCAGAAAGGGAGGAGCTTGGAGGAATAGCTGTCGGAACACCCAGCTGAGAGCCACATTCCTCCCTGCAGGCAGGCATGCCTGTGGACCCACCCTATATCCCGGGGTGCCTCCTACCACCCCATGTGAGGAGCAGCGAAGTGGCCCAGCTCTGCCCATATTTGCTGCTCAAGCAGAGCTGTGGACGTGCAGCTTGGGAGACACAACGAACAAAATGACTCTCCCCTGTAGCTGGCAGGCTTACACTACTCTGCCTTTAAGAAGGTGAAAGAACCAACTACTTCCAGGGATCAGCCCTCTAAAAAGTGTTGGTTTGGAAAGGATTCAGGAGGGAAATCCTAAAGGCTTTCCAGTAAACCCACCTGTAGTGCAGCAGTACCTTTTGAATAAGTTTAACTAGAGCCCAAAAAGGGACTCTGGCTGTCAGCGTCATTTGAACAACTGAAATGCTTAGTGTGAAATATGAGCAGTTCTTAGTAACCCTTTCCTTGAGAAATACATCTTGCTTTTGGCTGTTTCTTGATGTGTGCTGTTTTTAAGAAAAGTCATGCTTTCCACTTGACCTTGGCAGTGGTGGGGTAAGCCGGGCACAGGGGACCACTGAGACTGGCTCCTAAAAGCAAGGGAGCTGGCCACAATGGCTACTTTCTCCCTTAGGCTGCATTCTGCTTTCACAGGCAAAGCTGCACCAGGTCTGACCAGCCGCAGTTCCAGAAGAGGATCCTGGCATATGTGCTTCATCCACACAAGTGGAAACAGTATTCCCATTCCTTCCCATTCTAATTATGTGGGAAAAAGAACAATAGTAACCACTGAGGTGGTGTTTCCTGGTCTAGCAGAGAAAAAAATGGTTCTCACTACTGCAGCCCCCAAACCAAGCAAGACATAGGAGACACAGACCTAGGAGTTCACAGGAGGGGAAATACAGCAGGGTTGGTGAAGGACTGGGAGTGAGGCGGTACTAGAAAATGAGCCCACAAATTAAGGAATCTCAGTTTTGTGTTAGGAAGGGAGAACTCATGAATAAAACCTCCAGCAATTTACTGAGCAGCTTAACTGCCAGGAACTAAATTACACACATTCACAAGGAGGATGTGAGGCTGACTTACAGGGCAAGAGTGAAATACTTCAACTTATAATTGCTTCAAGTAGTTTTGTGTTAAGAGTTACTTCATCCATCCTGGCACTTTGGGAAATATAGATTAGATACAGCAGGACACATAATTGGAAAAATGTAAAGCCAAGTAAACAAGTTTACACACATACACACAGAAGAACCTTGGAGAGACAGAAGCTACTTAACATAAATCTTTTATGAAAAAGCTCAGGGTAAAAACAAGGCAACTGGGAAATCCCTCTGCCTGGAGGGGAGCAGCAGGATTTGATGGTAGTTCAGCCTAGGCTGGAAACCATCACTATGGAACAAAATAACACAGAAAAGGGGCATCGACCATGGCTTCTGCTTACACCTCCAAGCATAAAACCACAAGCTTTAGCTTTTTATAGACAGCAGGCTTCTTCCTATTGAAAGTAGAGACAAAGACTCATATTGATGTCCCAGGAAATAAAACCAGATACTATTAACAATTAAAGTCCCTCCCAGTGAGTAGAGATTGCAAGCCCGGACAAAGATAGTCTAGCCAGTACCTCGAATGAAAATGCCAAAAGAGCTCTCTGCCTAACACCATTGTCAGCTAAAAGGAAAGAAATCCCCTTTAAGTAGGCTATTGAACTTCAACATGCTGATTTTCTGCCAGGGTTTTCAATTCCTCTAAACATAAGCCGAGCCACAGACTACTGCACGTATGTCTGGGTCTGGGCTTCCCTCCTCCTCAGAGCGCCAGCACCAGTTGTTGGCCAAAAATAAACACCATTCTTCAACCATATATGTCCACCAGCCCAGAGCTGGGGAGGAGCAGCTGGAGGTAGGTCAGGTCCCTGGGCTCCAGCCACACTCGGTGTGGCCACTGTGGACCATGCACATCACCCAGCTCAATCGGGAGTGCCTGCTGCACCTCTTCTCCTTCCTGGACAAGGACAGCAGGAAGAACCTTGCCAGGACCTGCCCCCAGCTCCAGGACGTGTTTGAGGACCCTGCACTCTGGCCCCTGCTGCACTTCCGTTCCCTCGCAGAACTCAAGAAGGACAACTTCCTCCTGAGCCCGGCGCTCCGGAGCCTCTCCATCTGCTGGCACTCCAGCCGCGTGCAGGTGTGCAGCATCGAGGACTGGCTCAAGAGCGCCCTCCAGAGGAGCATCTGCAGCCGGCACGAAAGCCTCGTCAACGACTTCCTCCTCCGGGTGTGTGACAGGTAGGCCGCCGCCTGAGCTGCGCCGGCCTCCAGGGCTCTGGGAGGCCCCTGGGGGTCTGGGAAGAGCAAATGACGAGACCAAGACGGCTCTGCGTCGGGCAGCCTCAGACTAGGCCCAAGGGAGACCCCCCAGGCCCACCCACCGCGCAGTCTCCACAGGATGGAGAGAATTCTGGGGGGAAAGGGCGCCAATCCTCCCCTTAGCCTCACAGGTCCTGGAGCTGCTTCAGCAGAGAGGAAGGACTAGGCTTCAGCCTGTCCCTCTGCTTCTGGCAGCTGTCCTCCCTGGCAGCCATGAAGGGCTGGGTGGGTCCAGCTGGGCCTTCATTTGCAGTGTCAGGTCCCAGGAAAAGGTTTCAAGATTCAGCAATCCGCTCGCCCCCTTGACTCTGCTCCTGGCAAGCAAACCCCAAGACCTGTTAAGTGCAGCTGAAGGAGGGTTAGGCTGCTCGGCTCTGGGTTAGATGAACCAATCCAGACTCCAGCAGGGGTGCAGACAATGGTTTCCTTATGAGAAACTTACTAATCTTCAGAGTACCTGAAGTTACTGCGAGGATCAGTACGCTGAAGGGAAGAGTGTTTTAGCCCAAGTTTTCAAATGAGCAAACCCAAAAGTCTGACAGGTTGTGATTTGTGCCACAGTCTAGGATTCCCAGATTTTAGCAAATAAAGATTCAAGAGGCCCAGATAAATCTGAACTTCAGATGGACGGAATAATTTTTGGCACAAGTATGTCCTAAATACATCCTGTCGACCCCATGGTGGCTGAGCCACGGGCGAGACTCCCTTCACTGTCACAGCCTCCTGCCCAGAGCAGTCCACGAAAGAAGAGTCTTCCTCAGCCAGGCTCTCACTGAGCCTTTACCAGCCCTGCCCTGCCTTTGAGGAAATGATCCCCTTGTTCACTAACAAACTAGGTTCAGTCTGCTTGTTGCCACCCAGGTTTAACAGCTGCTGTATTCTGGCAGCCTAACAAGGAACAGAAGCAAATAGTGTAGTGGCCCCTCCTTTCTTTCTTTCTTTTTTTTTTTTTTAAGGCCATAGAAGAAAATAGAAGATGGATTTGGGGTTGGCCCTAATGAGACCATGCCATTTTGATGGGTTTAACAAGACCCAGTATAACAGACAGGGAAGTGAAACGTACAGGGTAAAAAGCCTGCCCTAGATTTCTTCCATTCTTCTTAGAAGCAGGTAAAACCCCCCAAACCAGCAAGGTGTGGACTGCACCTGTCCAGGCACAAGTGTCAGAAAAAAGCAAAGGGCTTGGGGGGTGAGTCCCCCAGTACTGCTACTGTCTGACATTGTGACCCCCAGCCCAAATATTTAAATTAACTCAACTTCATTTCTTCCCCTGTGGACTGGGATACACTGTCTTATCTCACAGGCTAATTTCAGATTAAATGACACAGTAGCACTGGCACACAGTAGGTATTGATGCCTGTGCACCAAACCTAGATCTGGCAATCACCTGGGGACAGCTGAGGATGGCTGGTAGGGAGTCCATGGTTTCTTTTGCTGGTTTCTTCCTGCCTCAGGATTATTCTAAAGGTTCTCAAGAGGAAGGAATCATGTTAACAGCCTTGGGGCTTAAATGCCTACCTAATCCTCACCACCACCCTGAAGGTAACAGTTTCTCTCCCACTTGACAGATGAAGAGGTGGTGCAGCAAGGTTCAGATATGTCCTGGGTTAGACAGCAAATAAGTCACAGGCAAATCACTTGAGCTCCCCGAGCCAGTTTCCTCATTCAAGAAACTGGGGGTGGAAGGCGGATAAGAAGACTAAGGAAGATGTCTTAGAAACTTGGAAAGATGGGGTGTTCTTGGTTTATGGATGCAGCCATGTCCAGTTCCTTCCTTCCTTCCTTCCTAAAGCAAATGGAGCTGAGCTGGCTCAGTCAGGGGCAGCCCAGGGGCATTGATGGAGGCGGATGGGGAAAGGGAAACCCTTTGTGGCCTGACTCCAGCTTCCTCTGGCTATAGGAAGCCAAGGCCTGCACCCATGAGACAGGTTCTTGACTGGAAGCAGTGTGGTCCTGCCTGCTCCCAGGAAACATGGCTTAGAAGCGCCTACAAAAGGCCCTGCACAGGCTCCAGACACTTCAATAATTTAGTCCTCAGGACAACCACACTGGTGGGCATTATTCTCTCCCAGCCAACCTCAAACATACATACCAGGTAATGAATGACAATCAAGGTCATGGCACAAAGAAACCACGTCCAACTGTGCTCAAGATCTTTTTCCCAAGCAGTTGCTGGCAAGGTTGGTGCAGAGAGACACCTCCCTCCCCCCATGCTTTCTGGACAAGCTACCTGTGTCCCTGACTGTACCCACAACAGGCCTGGGTCTAGCTACTTGTGGATCTTGACTTCTGGCAGGCTGGCATCCCGGTGGAGTTGCAGTAACTGCCTCCATCAACTCAGCTGAAACCAGGGCTCTAGAACTTGGAACCAATACTCAGAGGGGGCCCCGATGGCCAAGAGTTGAAATGGGGCCTGATTCTAAGACACTTTACGGAAAACCCTCTCTGCACTGTCCTGCCACGATCACCAGGGCCTCAGCTTGAAGCTAGACTTGAGCTGTCACCATGCACCGCTTTTCTCACCCTCCTAGAAACCAGCATCGCACAGCAGGACGGGGGTTTGGGCTCCTGGGCTAAAAGCCCACTCACAGCCAAGTATGGTGAGGTGGAGTAGCAGAAGAGCAAGGGAAGCGGGCCCCAGTTCAGATCTGGGCCTTGTCACAGCGGGCAGCTTCCCAAAGAGAAACTCACTAGGTCCGATGAAAGTGAAGGTGGCTCAACAGGATCCAACTCTTTGAAACCCCATGGACTATACAGTCTATGGAATTCTCCAGGCCAGAATACTGGAGGGGGTAGTCTTTCCCTTCTCCGGGGGATCTTCCCAACCCAGGGATCGAACCCAGATCTCCCTCATTGCAGGCGGATTCTTTACCAGCTAAGCCACAAGAGCTAGGACCGGTACTCCTCTCTAAGATGCGGTCTCCCAGAGTTGGCACTGGGACCAAAAAGCCAGGGAGCTAGGGGGCGTGACCGGGGGCGGTCGCACGCTAGCACGCTAACCGCATCCTCCTCTCCGCAGGTGCCCCAACCTGGCAACCGTCACCCTGTCTGGCTGCGGCCACGTCACCGACGACTGCCTGGCGCGTCTGCTGGTTTCCTGCCCGCGCCTGCGCGCGCTGCACCTGGAGAACTGCGCGCGCGTCACCAACCGCACGCTGACGGCCGTGGCGGCGCACGGGCGCGCGCTGCAGACGCTGCACGTGGACTTCTGCCGCAACGTGAGCGCGGCCGGCCTGAGGCGTCTGCGCGCCGCGTGCCCGCGCTTGACGCTGCGCGCCGAGCACAGCGCAGCCATGATCCCGGACCAGCTCCCGCGCGGCCCGCACGCGCCCGGCACCGCCCTCCGCAAGTTGCTTCTGCGCTAGGCGGGCAGCACACCGGCCCCAGGTCTCCGGAGGAAGGAGCTACTTGTGTTGAACGCCAGCTCCTAGACAACCGCAACATCCTCAGCCAAGACTCGGATACGAGTGCCTAACCCATATTACGATTTTATACATCGGCTGAGTGCGAGATTTGATGGCCGGATGCTTGGAAAACACTCGATTGTTTCTCGCTAAACACCAGCACACTTTTCTGTTTCCCCTGCGCACCGGGTTCTCCACTTGGGCTCTATCTCATCCTTCGCGGCTGAGACTGCAGCTGCGGGGAGGGGAGGTGGTGGGGGTGTCCTAAATCACCCCCCCCCCCGTGGGGAAGTGTGGCTACCCGGAGCTCCCCAGAGCTGTGTGAGGGACAGCCCTCTCCCCAACCCCTCCTTGCTGCGCCAGAGGGAGGAGGGGTAGAACCCTGAGCCCGACAGAGCCGTGGCTTTGCTCCGTGCCAACCCCCAACTCGGCTTTGAGCGATTCTAGGAAATTCTCGTTGATGTGATTCTTTCATAAACTGCAGCTATGCTTGTTTTCTACCGTTTTCCCATCCATCATAAACGAAGAAAATCATTTGACAGTCCCAAAGTAAAGACAAACACAAAAGCAGCAGCCCTGGTTAAATCTTTGGTTGACGAAACCATTAAAAGCCAATGCAAAGTTAAGTTTTTACCTGCTAGATTTGAACGTTGGGCCAACGCCTTGAGTTCAATTTCATAGCTTTAGTCACTGCTGTCCCACCTTCAGCCACCAAAGCAGAGGCTCTCAGTCAGCAGTCATCCTGCAGCCTCCTGGTTCCAGGTACAGCGGGAAAATTTTGGGTAAGGGGGGAAGGCAGGGAGAATGGTGAAGTGGTGGGTGATGCTCACTCTGGCTACTCCCATCACCAGCTGAAATCAAGGCCCTTGACCCACCTGAGACCAGGTGTTTCTTCTTTGTGAAAGGGGCTCTTGATGCCTACTCACTGGTGTTGGGCTGTACCCCATAGGCCTACAAAGCCTGCACTTGCCCAGCTTTAATTCTGAGAAAGAGCCCCGAGTCAGTAACAGACATCAGTGGTTTAATGGATGGAGGAAACTTACATGTCTGAAGCAATGTCCTGGAGTGACACCCCACTCTGTGCAGCAGGCAGGACACTGTGGCAGTCTTTGCTTGGGAGAGGGGAGGGGAGACGACCAGTTATAGGGGAACTGATGTCAGGTGGGCTCATTCGTTACCAAGGAAACCAATGGGGGCATGCCCCTCAGGGACCCTTTGATATGAACAATCATCAGCTGGGGCCTGGGGCAAGGATCTAGGAAGATCGTTCCTTGTGTGTGTAGGGTTTAGGTGAAACAGGTACTAGTCAGGCAGGGGACTTACAGAGAACAGCTATCTTGAGGGGCCTGACCAAACATATGGGTTCCTTATTCATTGCCCAGATATTGGGGAAACAGCAAGGAAAAAAAAGACATTCTGTTCTCATGGATCTTATGTTCTAGTGGGGGAAGAAACAGTGTACCAGTCAGTGTATAAGAAGATAAGTACTGGGGAAGAGGGGAAGGTATAGGGTAAAAGAAATTTGGGGACTGCTGGGACTTCTGACAGAGGCCAGGAAAGGAAAAGCAACTTAAAAGAGGTTGACAAATGTAAGCCCCCTTGAGAAGGAGGCATCTGAGAAATAAAGTGGAGGGGTGCAGCATCTGGAGGAAACTATTCCACAGAGGGAAGAGCCACCAGCACAAAGGCTAGGAACATGGCTGGTATGTTGCGGCTGAACAGAGTGAGGTGAGAAGACAAGGTGAGCAGAAGAGGTAATTAGAAAAATGAGGGATAAAGGAGGCCTCAGTGGTTATTATGAGGATGAAACGAGAGCTGGAGATCCCCACACTCAGGCTACCCCCAGCAGGCGCCAGGGCCCCAAGATGATGATGGTGAAGGCCCAGAGGTGCTGAAACTTTTAGGCAGAGTCTGTGGGCAGACAGACAGCATCCCACCTTGCCTAAACACCTCCAGGGACTGCTGAAGGCCTTAGTTGCTGCCCCTGGGCCCCTGGTTGAACCAGCACTTAGCCCAGAAATAAAATCCCGTTTCATCCCCCTGTAGAAAAAGCCAGCCTTGCCAAGCCACCAGCTGCAGTGGAATGGGAGGCCCACCACTACGCAGGCTTCCTCTGGGTGATTTTCTAGTTTACCCACCATTGCTGTGAAACTGGAGAGAGGCTTTTTAAAGGAAATTAATTTTTCGGCCACTACTGAAAACAATGTTGAAAGCAAGTTCAGGCTTCCAGGGAGTTAAATGTTTGTTTACAAGGAAACCACTTAAACCCCATAGATTTGCTTTCATCATCTCTGATAAGCCCCAGTTCCCAGAGGTCCCATTTGCCCTGAGTTGGTGGTTTAGTCTGGGGAACAACGGGATCCTGGTTTCTAGCACTCCTCTGCCCAAGCACAGGTCAGCCCTCTCCAGACCTCAGTGCTCTTACCCGTGTATTGGGACAGCGAGAAAATCTTGCTTTGCAAAGTTCTTTTCAGAATCATGGGACTGTATTTGTAAAGCAAACAAAGGTTATTGTAAGTTCAGTTGGAATGTCAGTAACCTGGAATGAAAAGTAACCGTGAGGCTCCTTTTCCCACAGAAGCTCTTTTATAATGAGGGTTCGGTTCCCTTTGATGCCTACTAAACCCCCATATACCAAGACTAGTACACAGAACTGAAGCTGTGCTGACACTTGTGTCCAGCATTGTTCCTAGGGCTCCAGTTAGGCCCTGCCCCCTGCATGGGAGCTTTGGGTCTCTGAGCCCAGGCCCATCTGAGATGCTTCCAGAAGGCAGGCACTGACTGTCCACCCTGCCTTCTAACAGTCACTGTTCACAGCAAAGGCAGTGGACAGAACACAGTGCCCTGCTTAATCTAAACAGAGCTTTCACAGTCTTTCCTCAGATTTGCATATACCGGGGGGCACTGTATGCTTAATTAACCCACCAACTCATTCATCTCACAATCATTTACTGGGTACTGGCCCTGGGCTGGGCTAGGCCCTACTTCAAGGGAGTCAGTCTAGTCAGAAGACGTGCTGCTGGGTTGGGCGGGAGTTTTGAGTTCTCTCCCAGCTCTGCCATCTGTAACTTCTGACAAGTTATCCTTCTCTGAACCTCCATTTCTCTATTTGTAAAATAGGACCAGTTCACTTTCGGTGACACTGTGACGAGATTAGGTCTAACTGTGTAGTGCCTGGAAGGGGGAGGGCAGGGAGACGCGGCCTCACATCCATGGTGGGGTTGTGCCTGGCAGAACCCACGAGGCCCAGGCACTGGGAAGCAGCAACACATGTTCAGACAGGCCCGTTAAGCCAGACCTGGGAATGACTCCAGTTCCCGTAAGGTTGATATCTGCAGGCACAGCTCAGAAAAGACAGGAAGCCCAGTGCATCTCCAGAGGATGAGCTGGGGCAGATGTGAGCCTGACCCGGAGCCACTTGGAAATGGCCTGGGGGTTACCTGGGCCCTCAGAGCCTCCATTAGAACAGACCACAGGCTTTGCCCAGGTCCTGAACGCTAACTCTTTTCACTTTCAGTTTTGGCCAAGGCAGCCAAAGTGAAAGCTAGGGGGAGGGTGCAGAACCTCAGCACCAGGGCGGAACAGTGCCCCCCTTGTGGGGGGCTGACCCCAGTCACCACATCGTACTGGCTGGTCCGGGACCCTCAGTGCAAACAGAGACTGGGGCCATATCTCGGAAGTCAGGGGCTCCTGAATGCTCCCTAGGAAGCAGAACCTGCTTGGGGGATGCTGCCTTCCAAGGCTTGTCTTAAGGGACACACCGGCCTGTTTCGGCACAGGCTCAGCACCTGCACGGGACTGACTGCTCCTTCAACTCCACCAGCAGTGTGCTGACAGGAAGCCAGGACTCCCAGCTCTCATCTGTTAAGCACCTGTGATCCAGCACTCTCCTTCTCCTGACCTCGAATTCCTGGTCTTTAAAGGGAGAGACCATCTGATGCCTTAGTTCTAGCATTCCTTCAACTCTGGGATTCAGTGCCCAAGACCTGGTTTTTGCTAAAAATCGAGCTCAGCAAGTGTAGGTTTCATCTGGCTGGCAGTGCTGGGCAAAGGTCACAAAACTGGGAGAGGCCCCTTGAAAGGGCCTCTGAGGAAACCCTAAAGGTTGGGGGTAAAAGTCTCTTGAGACCATCTAAAGGTGACAAAAACTGCAAGGATTTGTTAACTGAACAAATCCAGCAAGGAGAGAAAAAGACCTAAATCTCTATGGGGGTTAAAAGTGAACCATGGAGGGAAAAATAGTTGCACTAGGCTCATTTCAGGTCCCCAGATCAGGGACTCCTGCCTTCCCCTCTCCTACAGCTTCCAAAAGTAGAGAGAATGAAACAAAATGATGTTTCCAGCAAAGAAATGGCACCTGTTATAAAACCAAGGTGTCTCTGTAAGCTTCCTCACAGAGTTAAGGCTCCAGAGAAGCCATCTGTTAGGCCTGACAGGTGGGAGCTGGAACCATGAGCATCAGCCTGCTGTGGGTGTCCTTTCCCCATAAGTCCAGAGCCTCATAAAGCTCAAGGCCTCATTTTGATTTAAAATAGTCTCTGAGACTACAGACATAGCCTTCAGCTTGCATATCTTCAGCCCAGCTCAGCAAGAGGGAAGAACCACTGGCTACCAGGAACCAGCCCAGAGGGCCTGGAGAGAACCCTGTGGTATGGTCCATGATCTCCGCAGCACAGAGGCCTCTCTTCTCTGCAGTTCCTTGTTGACCTAGAGGCCCTGACAATGCATTCCCACTCACTGAGTGGATGCTGCAAGCACAAAGACCTTCACTGCTGCTTCTGACTGAGCTCTCAGGTCAAGTATTAAAGGCCCAGACCCTGGAAGCTACGGTCTCCTTCTGAGACACAATTCCAACTGAAGTCTCTTTTCCATAAAACTAAAATGTCATTATCCTAAATATTATTAGGCATACTCACTGGGAAACATCCATGCACCACATTATTTTGGCAAGCAAAACCACATTTTCCTTCCAATTTCTTTTTGGAACACATGCCTTTTACCTACGCTGTGGAAAACAAGTACTTGTAAAGCTCTCTGTCTGGCACCTCATTTGAGCAGGCTGTCAGCCTTGACCTTGTCCATGAAGTACACTGGAAGTATAGTGGGGCATGAACTTCTAATGGATGAAAGAGACAGGCCACCTGCAGGCTGTGCCTGCTCCCTGTTCCCACTCCCAGAGCCTTCACAGCTGCTCTCCAGATGGCCCTTTCTCCCAGAACCACATGCTCATTCCGACATGCCTGAGCAAATGAGCATATAACCCAGGGCCTTCAAGGGCTGCGTTTAAGCACCAAGGGTGTAATCCTTTCTCCAGTCCCCCGCACAACTCCCTACCGTCATTCAAGGACATAAAAGCCACTCCTTAGTTCTCATGTTAACGCACAGATTCACATGGTCACTCATTCACTTATGCGGGCGGTGGGGTGGGGGTGGTGGTGTCAGAACTGAGTAGAGCTGTCTCCTGTACCAGGTATCCTGGGCTGTTTAAGAAAGGCTCCTAGGCGTGTGTCACACTTTAAGCCAGCTCTGGAGGAGGCGGCAGGGTGGTGCAAAACTACGGGCCAAGTGGCTGACACAAGGGCCTGTGATGAGGGAACACAGTGAGAGACCGAGGATGACGGAACCAATGCATAGAAGCTTTCCCATCAGGGGCTGCTATACCCATGTGGACCTCTGCTCTGTCATTTCCAAGCAAAGTCCAGTGTGAAGGAATGTTTCTGATGAATCAAAAAGCTGTCAAAATGAAAGCTCACTCTCTCTTCATCAAAGCTCCAATAATAAAAGCAGCCCAGGCACTGATTCCTGAATCAGCTTTATTTCTCTGCATAAGGAACCCTGCACAGGCAATTCAAATTAAAACAAAATAAATATATGAATATTCATGTAAAACTGTCCTTTCTAATGAACAATTATACACAATGTACAATTCCATGTTCACTGGGCGGGTTTACAAAAATGTACCATTCCCAACTAAAAATGCACCAAAATGGTTCCATGCAAACTTATCAAAAGTGACCAAAAGTATGGAGGGAAAAACCTGACTGAGAGCACTTTGCCTTTTTTTTTGTACAATCACAGAAAAATAAAAACATCTAATTTCTTTGTTACCTTTAGAGTAGCTAAATGTGGCCACTGTTTATAACGTCATTGCTTTATGTTCCTAAAACATCTATGTAGTTACCATAAAAGTGTATCAACATTAAACTGGAAGTGAACATTACTGAGAAGAAAGGGGTGATGGCACCCTCGGTAGTCAGTAGTCAGTGTCGGAGCCCTCAGCGTTGTCCACGTTTCGCGAGAGCATGTAGTTGTCCATGTCGATTGATCGGCAGTTGTTGATGGCGTAGCGCAGGCGCTCAGCCATGACCAGTTGGCTAGAGTAGGGGGGCAGTCTCAGCTGGAAGAAGCAGGTCTGTGAGGTAGGCAGACTGTCGTAAGGCTGTGGAGAGAGACCCAGAGCTGTGACTGCAGCATCAGGGTGTCATGGGGGGGTGGGGGGTGGGGAGCAGTGCTGCTCATAACCACCACCCCCCAAGTCAGGAGAGCATTTCTCCCTGCCTGCAGGTGGGCTCCGAGAACAGGACTGACTGCATGGCCACCTGGAGGGCAAGCAGAGGCTTGGCCGTGGTAGGGAGAGCGCAGGCTCTGGTGTCTGTGGCCATCTAGCTTTTGGTAAAGACGCTTCTTTCCTCTCCTCACTCTTCGAAGGCCCTCCCGTGTGACATGAGAATGAGCCCTGACTGGTGGGTTTACTTGGGAGAACATGCTTCACACAGTGCCTGCTACAGGGCAAGAGAGTTCACTCCCTTTCACCAGAGGGTGCAAACTTGAAGCTGCTATGGAGATGCGCCAAGAGAGCCAGTGAAATGGAAGGAACAACTCTGAGGGAGTCACCACACTCCTCCTCCCCTCACTGTCCTCCTAGTGAGCCTTCTGCACCCTTTGTCTGCCATCCCATTACCGCTCCGATGAGGAAGGAACAGTTAATGAAATCCCATCCCACCTCTTTAACTGATGGTAATACAGTTATTTAAAACAATAATTATGATGCTTAGTAGCATGACAGAAAAATGCTCGGGATAGACTGTTAGGTGAATATGAATATAATTTATATAAAGTTCCAAACATGTCATGCAAAAATGTGTATGCCTAAAGAATTACACAAAAGTGAAAATGGATACCACTAGAAGGACAGGATTTCTGTCCCTCCCTGCAAACACTGTCCTGGCCTGCAAACACAACTGTTTTCCAAACTATCTATAATGATAGTAATGATACATATTGTTTTTATAATTTAAAAAAAGTTTCAAAAAAAGATCCTGCCCTCTCTTTCTCACTGAACTCCTGGAAACCAGCCCTCCTTTTTGGAACTCAACATCAGGTGAGTGCATTTCTAAGAGGTGGGAGATGGAAGGCCCAGAAGCTTAGCTGTGCCAGAGCCAGTGACTAATGCAGAAAAACCACAACCCACAAAGATACTAAAGGGGAATGTCAACAGGTGGCTCTGATCTGGAAACTGGAGAAATGGTTTAAAAGTCACAAAGGAGAGACCAATAGTGGTCAGTTTCCTGAGGTTAAAACTTTCCAGGCAGGGGTGTTTAGTGGATTAACTCCTGGGATGGCAGGGTAGCCCAGAACAGATATAAGGCAAGGCTTTTTTTCCAGAACTGAATAGAAGCAAACCATTTCCTCCTCTCTGAAGCAACAAAATAGATTCACAGCTTTTAGTTTCTGGCAAGTCATGTAGAAAATTCATGGGGAGGCTCTTTTCATAGCCTTTCCTGTGTGAGGCCTCTCCAACAAGCCCAGCCTAGGAGTGGAGCCCAGGCAGGCAGCCTCAGGAGGCAGCAGGAGAGGGCCAGCTTTGACTATAGCAACTTTCAAGGGGTAGTTACTGGAAAAACACCAGAAAGGAAAGGCCCTTGTAATGAGGTCCTATTTTCCTTGCTATTTCTAGAATAAACACTATGGGCCCAGCTCAGAGGACTGCCCAGCTCTTAGGGGGTTGAGAAGGAGAAAGAGGGGACACAGACACCTCTAACTTAATGTTGGGCTTGAGGGATGTACTAAGTGTCCAGGAGATGAACATAAGGAGATCTAAGTCTGCCCTAAGGAATAGTTAGGAGGCATAGGAAAGCATCCAGGAGGGCTTCCTGGAGGAGATGACATTGGTATTGGGCTTAAAGGATGAGTAAGTGCTTGACAGGCATACATGGAAAAGGAAGAGGAAAAGAACTTTCTAAAGCAGAGGCAAGAGCCTATACAAAGGCATGGACATTTAAAAACAGTATCCATGGGTGGTCTTGGAAGTTCTCTGGTGGCCTAGCGGTTAGGATCCTGGGCTTTCACTGTCATGGCCCAGATTCAATCCCTGGTTGAAGAACTGACATCTTGCAAGCCATGCAGCATGACCAATAACCACCCTCCCCCCTCCCCAACCAACTAACCAAAAAACAGTGTGGTCTATCAGGAGAAAGGCAAGCAGCCATAATAGCCAGAAACAGTTAAGTGTCAGGAGATGATATCAGAAAGCAGGGCAGAGGCCAGACTGTGGAGGTGTTTACGGCCGCTAAGGTGGTCAGTGTTTGTCCTGGAATCAACACAAGGGGGCCCTGAACAGTGTAAAAGAAGAGTGACATGGTCAGATGGGTGCCTGAGAAAGAAAGATGACTCTGGCAGCAGCATGCATTTAAGGCTCTAAGCCCTTTTATTCCTGAGCCATCTGTCAAAACGGCAGCTGGGCTGGCGCTCTGCAGCAGGGGCCTTTCATGAGGCTGCAGAGAAGCCGCACTGCTTGTTCCGTGATGCACACCACACACGTAGCCGCAGAGCACGTCACTGCTGCTCCCCGTGTCGTCACGTACCTCCTGGAGCACGTGCATCAGTTAATGGTTAGTATCTTGGTGAAAACAAATAAACAAGACCGTGTCCCAGTGCAGAAGTCACATGATGAAAAGGCATAGGAAATACGACACAGAGGTAACAATGATGGCCCTTCTGCCAAGCTTAACTTTCATTCAGGAAGATACTGGAAGATTCAGAGAAGGTTGTTGTTGTTGTTTCTACATCCATGTAGGACTTTTTTTTTTTTTTAATTAAAGTTATGAGATGTTTCTAAACAAGTTTTTCCTGCTTGATTAAAAAGAAAAATAAAATCTGGAAATTCCAAGCATTAATCCTGAATTGGCAGGCCTACTTGAAGCCCAACATGCAAGCAACAAGGAAGCAACAAAGGCAGACATTACCAGAAAGAAAAAATACCTTACTTACCCTATCAACCTTCATGATCTGAAACCTCTGAGAAATATCAGCAGTGTTGGCTGGTAGTCGAGATCTTCCAGACACAAACCTCATGAAAAGCACACGCTCCTCGTTGGAGAACTCCTCCAGTGTGTGCCAGAACCACTGCACCAGCTGATGCTGCTCATCCACCTCCCGGTACCGTACCACTTTCTTCAAGACTTCTACGGAGATCTCGGGCATCCCGCACACCATCTGCTCCAGCTGCTTTGCTGTGAGGAGGGACAACAGCGGCACAGGGACGATCCAGGACATTCCTTCTCGGACTGCAGCCACCTGCTCCCAGGAGAGGTTGTTCATTCAACATCTGTGTGCAGACTGGGCACCCATGGTGAACCCAATCGGGTCGGGCACCTCAGGTGTGCTCATCTGCTCCCAGGCCCTCTACTTGGCCCTCAGAACTGGCATAACTGCACACAGTCCAACCTTCTTGCCTCTGACCCTTTGTTAGAGTTTCTCCCTGCTTGTGGGATTCATACATTCCTTCCTGTCCCAGGTCAAGTCAGTTCAGGGGCCCACCTTCCCAGCCCCACAAAACTTTAGCCCATGGGGGCCCTTCTAATGCCAACCCCACTCACTCACACTCCTAACCACACATGGCCACAGGCTGTTAAAACTGCTCTGTGGAATACTTCATCTTCTCACCAGGGTGAGCAGCTTTTGGAGGATGTGTCTAGGGTTTCTACTGTCTTTGTAATTTATATTTTCTTTTGAAAATAGTTATATTCTTTTTGTAAAAATCATTTGTGCTGATCATTAAAAAAAAGTTAGAAAAGTACAAAGAAGAAAGTAAAACTGAGAAGTCCTTTCATAGGAAGGCAGTAAAAAGGATCGAGAATTTAATTAGGAGATGGGTTCTGAATCCCAGTCCCACCACTTCTTTTAATTTTCTCATCTGAAAAAATAAGGCAAATAATTGCTGCTCACATGATTATGACAGTTATTTTAAATGAGTCTGTATGATTGGATTGTTAGCTTTTGTTAGCACAGTGCAAAGAACAGATCAGCTGAGGAGTGCCTAAGGGGTGCCGTCAGAGGCTGCCTACACACTCTGGTGAAACCACTCCAAGGTTATACAGTAGAGCATACTTTACACGCAGACCTACCACTGTTCAAGGTTTGTTTCATAAATAACTTCTCCACTCTTGGTCAGTTTAGAATCATCTGCCAAACCAGAGAACCCGAAGAGAAGCCACATCTTGGGGAAGTCGTTGAGTTATGATAGTGTGAGGCTGTCATGCCCAGGGCTAAGGAATGAACGGGCAATACGGACAGTCTCTGCTGGTAGAAAACGGAATGCTCCAGCCAAAATGTGCCAAAACACAAGCTGAGGTACATGGATGGCTGCTTGAGTGGGAACAAATGGGACAGCTATAGGAAGAACACGGGGTTCTAAGAGACAAGGAGGAAGTGAAAGAGGAAGAAGGCCTTATTATCAAGAAAGGAACAAAGTCAGGGCAGAGCAGAGCACAGCTGCTGGAGAACAGGTCAATCTGGCCTTCACAGGAAAGGTCAGCACAAGAGCCTGGATACCACAGTGAAACCTGGTTTGTGATCATGGCTTTTGCCTTGGGCACATTACTTCATTTCTCTGGACTCCATGCATTCATTTCTGAAATGATGATAGTAATTTCTATCTCCCCATTGAGTAACTATGGGGAAAACTGCATATGCGGGGGCCTGTTACCACATCTAGCATGTTGGAAGTGACCAGGGAATTTTTGGTCAGTTATTCCAGTCTATAAGGAGTAAGCATCTTTAAGCACTAGAGACAAATCCTAAGCCCTGACTGTGTAAACAACATTGCTGACAGGATCCACACTTACTAAGCTAAGGGGTATAGTTTTCTGACTAGGCTTGGCCCAAAGCCAGAGTCGAAGAAGGAACCAGGAGTGAAGAGTATAGAATATATATAATTCAAATTACTACACAGCCTCAGAGCCAGCATCCAACTCTTGAGAAAAGCCCAAAATCTTTTGCAAATAAGGTATTACTGAATTGGCTATGAAGGACTATATAACCAAAATCACCACTGTGGGACACAGTATTCACTTCTAAGATCACTTATCATACTCCCATCATTTACCAAATGCTTACTATGTATCAGCACAGAACAAGATATATAAGTTATATACAGAAAATACACTCTTCATTCAATGTCTCACATGCTAATTGAAGAAAGACGACCCAAACTCTGCAGCCTAATTCTTAGTCTACAACTCAGAAGTATGTGATAGCTTGAGGAATTTCTAGGTGACCAAAAAGATCTGCACAGTTACAGACCTGGAGGAAAGAGGCCCTCATATGGGATTACAAGGCCAGTCTTCAGGGATTCATTCACATGGATCCTGACTGACTGAGCTGGAGCAGGACACTGGGTTGGGGGACAGTAAGACACAAACACAAATAAGACCGAGGAAGAGTGAGAGTGAGAAGGCAGGTTCTGAAGGCCTGGCCGAGGGCTTGGCCTCCAAGCCAAACAGTGGCCAATTCAGGGCTCACCTAAGGCTTTGAGTAAAGGGCAGACCCTGAGATATGGCCTGAAAAGTCTCTGAATAGGGACTGAAATATAGATACAGATTAATCAACACTGTGAACTCATACACCAAAACTCAGTAAAAACCAGACAGCTCCTGTTTGGAGTCAAAAGCAAACCTCTCATGTGAACCTCTCAAAATGTTTCCTCTCACCTGTCGGTCCATTTCATGAAGTCGATATTCAATGGCCCTCTCTACATATTCTTTCCTATTAGAAAACGTGAGTGGGATACTATTTCCACCGGGGATTATAGGAACCATTTTGCCATCAGCGCTTTGGCCAACAAAAGAATCAAGAGGAATCATCTATGAATAGAAGAAAAAAGAATTTTTACTACATGGTAGAAATGACCACAAAATGTATGTTACACACAAACACAGCAAAACATCAAATCAGAACTCTTATGGATGAAGACAAGGCAACTGAGATAGCTGATTAGGCTACTTCAGGGGTTCCCAACTTTTAGGATCTAATGCCTGATGATCTGAGGTAGAGCTGATGTAATAATAATAGAAACAGAGTGCATAATAAATGTAATGTGCTTAAATCATCCCCAAATCACCCCATCTACCCCCATCCATGGAAAAAACTGTCTTCTATGAAATCAGTCCTTGGTGGGTAACAAAAAGGTCGGGGACTGCTGGGATACTTGATGAGCAGGGAGTGCTGACTCATCTGGTTTTCATTAAAAATGCAGTTGAATCTGTCTCCAAACCAGGTTTGATGAACTCTGGTTATCCCAAGCCTCCTGGGTTCTCTCTGTCCTTCACTCTAACAAGCAGAGAGAATGGATTAAAGGGGAAGGAACAGAAGCTGAATGCTGGAGCTGACTCTGTTAGCAGCTATTTAAACTTTTAGGTTGAACTGCTAAGTGTAGCAATGGTATAACGGCATGGGTCAGCTGGACAGCAAGGGGAAGGCTATATCTGAGTTTTACACAGGAAAATTCTCATCAACACCAGCAGAAACATGGACCAGCCAGGATTTACCTCATGGAAACTCTCCTCAGTAATCCCACTGTCTTCAATGTGAAGAATGCTGTTGAGAGTCTGCACGTAGAGCAGATCTACCTCTTCCAGGTCTTCCAGGGTGAGTGGGACACAGCACAGTTGCTTCCACACCAGAGGGGCCAAGTGGAGGTCGAGAGGTTTCTTTGTGCGAATGGCAACCCCCATTAAGATTCCCAAGAACTTAAACTGCATTAAGTGTTCATCGAGGCAGGCAGAAGGATTAAAAAGGAACCTGCAGAATTAAAGGAAATACTTCAAACAAAGTTGTCCTCATTTCTATTAGAAACAAGTTATCAAACAGCTAAAGCATTAATCTAGATCTGTGCTGTCCAATATGGCAGTCATTAGCCACATGCAGCTATTTAAGTTAATTAAATAAAATTTAAAATTCAGTTCTTCAGCTCCCCCGGTAACCACATTTCAGGTGTTCAATAGTGACATATGGCCTACTGCTATTGTTGTAGATGGCACAGGGACCGTATTTTGAACTACTTTGAGGAATCATAAAAAGGGTGAGTGAATGCTCTATTAGTCCTTTCTGCTCAAAGATGCCCTGTTTCCTAAAATCATTTACAAGTCCACAAAGCAGGACCCAAAATTCAAAATTTGACAAACATAGGAACAATAAATGATTACAAATACTAATTGCTGTGACTGGATAGCATTTCAAAGGTTTTTAATGAATTTTAATTCACTGAGGGAAGGCCATGTGGGCCTTCAGAAACACAAAAGAAGTCTGGCTTCATTTTCAAGTGACTTGTTACATCATAACAAGTCATGATGTAAGTGCCTCAGTTTCCTATCTGTGAAAGGAGAACAGTAACAGTTCCTACTCCTTAGAGCTATAATGAAGATTCAATGGGATAATCCATGTAAAACACTTAGAACAGTGCCTAGCATATAGTAAATGTACACCATTATTGCAGACATTCAGTAACACTTGCTGACTGCCCTTACCTGTCCCTATTGTAACCCACTTCTGCGGTAGCATTGGGAGATGGTATAAGAAGGTCCACAATACCAGTTTCAAGTTCCTGTAGAAGAATGAAAAATTTTTTTAGAAATGCAGTTAAATATATCAAGAAAATGAACCAATTAACATTAAAGATCATGCTGAAAAGAGAATGTTGAGGAATTTATAATGCTATATGACAAACAGCAGTCTCTGTAATTATTTTCGTGGCTGTAACTTAAAATGAATTTAGGAACTCCCCCATGGAGAAAATGTCCTGCAGTATACAGAATAAAGATGAAAAAGCCAATCCAGGGCCTGAGCTGGGGTGTCTCTGAGCAGGGTATAGTGACATTCAAATAAACTTAAAAAATGATAGCCAAGTATTATTTTAGATACAGATTTATTAGAAAAATCCTGATATGAGGCAAAGCTGGAAGGATCAGAGCTGATTTGGAAGCAAAACTGTGACTGTAGATTTTAAAATATGGACTTGTTCAAACTCTTAAGATTTGTTTTTCTAATTTCCTTGGAGCCTGGTTGTTCTTTGTTCTAAAAGCACCAAAATAAATGGGAGCACATGAGTGGTCCTGGATTTGTCTGTTACAGAAGTGTACATATGTGTCATTGCTGTTTCCTCTCTCTGTTATACAGAACAACAGATGGTAAGTCATTGGTAGATGGCCAAGCACTGGCACTAACTCAGAAACATATCTTCATGAAGCATTTCACAAAACCTTGCAATAATTCACATATACATTACTAATAGCATGGCTTTATGTAAGTACCACAAATGAATTCTTGCTTAGATTTATAAAATCATGCCACAGTCATATCACTGGAAATAATAAAACGCCCACCACCTGAGTGGACAACTCAGCAGGGGACATTGCATGAATATACCTGGCACATCTCTGTGATTGTGTCATCAAACACTCCTCCGGCATCATCAGCACCTTCTCCAACTAGCTTAACCTTCCAGGCTCGGGAGGGCAAACGGAGGTCTGAGGCATTCAGTTTAACTACTTGTCTCGCTATTTGAACAAAGATAGGCTTACACTTCCGTCCTCTTTAAAAGAAAGAGAAAACAGAATAAAATATAATACTCCCAAATCACCACAAATGTCACTTGGAAGATATTCTCCCATCAGTGAAGGAACAGGTCGGCTTAACAACAGCCAAACACTGTGCTAGGCTCACTGTAATTACACTGGGTACTGACATAAAATACTATTACTATTCTACTTTACAGATGAGGAAGCTAAGGTTCACAGAGGTTAGTCAGTAGTAAGTTCATCTCAAAATATGCCAGTTAATGAAACATACATATATAATGTGCTAACCTGGTTGATATCCTCTTTACAGTAATTTGAGGTCCATAGTTTTTGCCTTGAACCATGGTTTTTCCTATAGAGCGCACCATTGGGAGGGTGTAGACTCTTGGGGCTAACAAAGGCCGAAGCTGTCCCTGCACAATGCCCCATGTTCCAGCATTATAATGAGATGTACTATTCTGTAACAGAAAGCAAGCTTAGCAGAAATGGTACAACCTAAGGTTTAAAAGAAGTAACATGTCACTTTTAGAAATGCACTTTAAAAGCATAAATCTGGGTATTAGCCCTATTAGCAACTTTCTCAAAATATTTTTCTGATAAAGTATGATTATTAAAGTACAGAAAAGGACATACACATAAGCACACAAATAAAATCATCCCTAATATTACCATATGGAGATGGCCCCATTAACACTTTCCTCCACTTCCTTCCAGTTGCCTTCCTTTCCACATTTTCAAGATTGCACTATTTATATCCATTATCTGTTTTTCTCACTTCACTTTATACCATAAACATTTCTCTCATTAACTGTAAACAGGATGCTAGCATTCTGTTAGTGCTGCACAGTATTCTGTTGCCAGGTTGATTATCCACTTCTAACAATGATTTCTCAAATCTCTCATACACCCGTGACTAGGTTACCAAAAGAATTTTTTTCCCCCATTAATTTTTATTCATTGGAGGCTAATTACTTTACAATATTATAGTGGTTTTTGCCATACACTGACATGAATCAGCCATGGATTTACATGTGTTCCTCATCCCGATCCCCCCTCCCACCTCCCTCTCCATCCCATCCCTCTGGGTCTTCCCAGTGCACCAGCCCTGAGCACTTGTCTCATGCATCCAACCTGGGCTGGTGATCTGTTTCACCCTTGATAGCATACTTGTTTCAATGCTGTTCTCTCTGAATATCCCACCCCCAAAAGGATTTTTGACTAACAGTTTTACAAACTAATACACATTTTGGCAGGCATGCCTACACATTAACCAAACAAACATAGCCAGGTTGCTTTCTTTCTAAATTACTAGACTGTTCTATTAAGGACAATCAAATCAGCCAAATTTACTTTATCTCCCCACTGCCCCTCCACAGGGTATGTTCATTTGTAAGGACAGCAAGAAGTCTCCAAAGTTTCTCACACTCATTTATATAACCCCTTTGACTGAGGTATTAACACTTTCATGTGCTTAAGTTTTAAAATCATATACTACAGTTTGTAGAAAATACATGCTTAGCCATTCATACTTCCTTGAACTTTCGACAAACCAAAACACTGAAGGAAGACCATTTTGTGTCCAGCAGCATGATAACACCTGTATCTGGATCATCCTTAATCCAGCAATAAAATAAGAACAGAATTGGTGCCTTCTCTAGATCTCCTGGGTGCTAAGAGTAAGAGCATTAGCCATGGAGGAAGTATCTGAAGGCTGAAAAAAAGGCCCAGGGACCTGGTGAGCACAGCACGGGCACCGCTTCCTAAGCCAGCGCGTTACCTGGTTGTTGGGGCTGAGGTTCAGTAGCCTCCAGGACGAGTACATGAGGTCAGAGAAATGGTAAAGCAGCCGGAGTCTGGCCCTCGCAGTGTGAATGCTCACCTCCCTCAGAGCCCCGTACTGGGGGGGCACTGTATCGGGCAGGCCCAGCTGCAGAGGCACTGACACACCTGCCCAGAACACAGATGCACACTTGTAAAGGAAAATGCATTGCTTTCATTTTTAGCATTTTGAAAATTTTCAAACACATACAGAAGTTGCAGGTATATAATGAATACCCATTCCCACCACTTATAACTAATATTTTGCTATGTACACTTCATCACTTATTTATCAATTCCTCTATCCATCAATTCATCTTAAATTTTTGATGCACTAGTGTTGGTTTGTAAAACATCTTTTTTATTTATCATTATGGAAACTTACTTTTTCCTCCTTTAATTTACTTTCCCATTTAACTATGGACTTAGTTTCTTCACACACACACACACACATACACACACACACAAAACAAAACAAAACACCCAAATTTGTTCTTTCACATTTCATTCCTGACATCTTCATAATAACACAAGGTGTGGACCAGGACCAGAGAGCAAGTTCTGGAAAATGGAAATGGGCAACTCGGCAGAACCCCCTCCCACACTTACTAGGGCTCTGACAGAAAGTTAACATGATAGAATGAAAGATATGAGTACATGAGTCATGGAGGTTTTATGCTAAAGAATAAGCTCTGTAGAAGCAAAGACTACAAGGACTGTATCCATGGGTATCCTCTTACAGAAATGCACAAAACTCTTAAGAATCAGATACTCAACTTATTTGAGTTTCCTGCAAATAAACATTTGTACAGCTCAGTTCTCAGAGGTATTTTCCTATTAGTTAAAGCTAACATGGACCCCCTCTGTCCATGGGGTCACAAAGACTCACATGACTTAGCGACTAAACAAACATTTACTGAGTACTTCTATGTGCCTGACACTGTTCTAAGAGCTTCATAAGAACTGATTCATTTACTCTTGCAGTTCTTTACAATAGGTGTTGTTATTATGCTCATTTTACAGACAAGGGAACGGAATCTCAGGGTTACTCAGCTCCTAAGTGGAGGATTCAACCCGAGCAATGTGGTTTTTGAATCTGAACCTTTAGCCACCATGCTGTCTAGTCTCTGTCCTGAAGTGGAAGGGAAACCCTGCTGGAAGCTGAAGAAGCTCCTGAGAACCTGAAATTGTCAGTGGCCTGGCAGCACTGCTCATTCTATTAGAACATTCTTGTTTGGAATCTACTTGGCAGGCCTACCTTGCTCTCTAAGGATATCTAAGAGAAAACAATTGGTATGGGGAGTTTTCCCCAAGGACCTGTGGCTAAGAAGTAGGGGACTCCAAAAAGGAATGAGAAAACAGCTCTCAGGCACAAGGTCACTTCAGGGACATTCTAGTGCTTCAGATACCAGAGAGGAGTTGATAGTCTACGAAAGAGGTAGCCCAAATATGAAGAAATGCATAGGATTATAAATATCATACTTAAGGCAATGGTTACACTTGTGGGGAATGATATACATTTTCTTTTTATCTTTTGTAGATCTATAAGGTTTCATAATAAATTAAAAGCAAAACACACAAAAGATAGAAATATTCTATCACTAGAGAAAAATGGTAACAATTTTTTTCTGCTGTGCCAATGTATAGACAACATCATGCTTCAAACCACTGATTACAGTGGAGAATTCGACAAGTGGTCTCAGGGCTTTTCATCTTTATTAATAGCATGCCTTAGAAAGCTATAATTCATCACTTTTACATATAAAAAATACTTCATTGCTGTTCTAAAATTATAAATTTGCTTGCCTAAGTAATATGTTTTCTTCTTTTGGGAAGCAGAGAGGGACTGCTATGCAATAGTCTGTAGAAGAACTGCCTGCTTTGAAAGTATCTGCAGTGCTGTAGCACAAAGAGTGCTTTGGTTGTGTGGGGGAAGGTCTGATGGCTTCAGAATGGTGCCTGGATGCAGTGTGAAGCTGGCAAGCAGACAGTGCAGCTGGGGTGAAAGAGAGGTTGCCGGAGCACAGCTATTTCCTCCCTCACCTGGTGCTCTCGGCGGGACAGGTGGTGCTGTCCATGCAGCACTGTGACAGCGGCCAGCTGAGATCTGTCGAATATTTTTCCCTTGCAGAACTGTTACCAGGGTTGGTTCTCGAACGTGGTTGGTATGACCTAAGCCAAGCTGGGAATAAATTACAAATACTCAGATATTCAATTAGAAAGAGGAAGAGAGGAAGCCAAGATGATAAAATTTTGTTTTGGATGGTAGCAGACATAAATAAGTTACTATCTTTATCAAGCAACAGTATCAAAATAATGAAGTTAATTTTGATTTTCTCTATCAGAATGATCCTCATAGCTCATACTGTCTCCTATAAATTAAGCTGCAACAAGGCCATTCCAAATCTAGCAGAGGAGTCTCAATGACTGAAAACATTTTCACTTCTAGACAGGAAATAAATTCTTGGAAAGTTAAAAAATACATATATAACAGAATGATCCCTAGAGGTTTTCCTTAAAATATACTGATTTCTTGATTTTTAACATAGATTGCCTGTGTAACAGTAAATAAACAATTATAAAAATACACACAGAATAAAATTCTCATCTCCAGATCTCTGTTCTTAGGGCCTGACTAGGACAACCAGTGTTTTGGTGGCTGAGCACCTCAACATCACCAGGCAGGATAATGTCAAGGTCCACCAGGGACCTTCCAAAGGCGTCCCCACATCAACTCTCTTCTCATTACGACAATGTGCAACCAGAGTGATGACCAGCTTCCCCACCTGTTAATATAATGATGAGGAGACCACAGAGCCAAAACGAGGCTACTATGAATAATATTGGACCTTGAACTTGAGGGCTGCTGGTTCTAGAGGCAGCCATAAGTAAAGCAGATTTACAGAGGAAGGGGATGTGGTTCTTCATGTGGAGCTGAACGCCACTGTAGTAACAGGCATCTCAGACCTCCTCCACCAAAGTACGTCCCTCCTCCACATACAGGAAAGGCTGAACACATCAACCTCTTGAGTCTTTTGTCAATCTCTTATAGGCTCGGTTTGTTGCTCTGCATAATGGGAGTGACAAGACCTCCTGAACAAACACAAATATACTTTGTACACTGTCATATCATAAAATATAAAAGTATTGTTGTTTTATTCTTTCCATTTTTCACATTAACTGATGTTTCTAGTACGTAATCTCTCTTATTACTGTAGTGAAAATGATGATGATTAATGACAGTAGCAAATAATTATAAAATGCCGTTTACTATGTTCCAGGCACTTCTCAGTTATGTACACACACACATATATTGAGTTAATCCCCTTAACTACATTTGCTGTATTGCCAGATTTCTCTTTAAACAATGATACATTTACTAGGCCACAAGCAAAAGAGAGATACGCACAACTGGACTCAAAGTAACCTGGTGTAGAGCTCAGTGACGTGCTTGAGGCCTGGTGTAGATATTCTGAGTTTCTAGCTTATCTCTTTGTCAAATGAACAATTTTGTCAGATTTCTAGACATGAGAGAGCAGCAGAGAAGTAAATATTTACCTGCCCCTCTGAATTGCTCCCCCAGGCATACACATCTCCAGTTGAAGCCAGAGCAAGTGTGTGTTCAGCTCCAACAGCCACATCTTCGATGACCACTCCAGCCAGGACAGGGATTTGCTGTGGTCGATTGTGATTGCGAGCACGCCCTTCTGGCAAGCCTATCAAGCGATCTGAAAAACAGCAAAAGGAAATTTATGGAGGGTACACCATAGTCCTTTTCTAATATCTAATGAGTCATTTAATGTCTATGGTGGTATGGCAATGACATATATATCTCACTGGGGCAAAAACTGGTTTTCTGGTAAGGTATACTGGATTCTGAGTGAATAAAGTTTAAAACTGCTTCTTTGCAAAATGTCACAATCTCCTTATTCATAAAAATAAATGAAGTTAAATTTAAAATGATTAGCTTACCTCAAACCAAGAGGTACCTCTAGCATCCTCATACTTGAGAGGACTTGCACATAAGTCACAAAGGCTCTAAAGTTCTTGCAGCCTAAGAAAACATATCATGCAACCTTTCTTGTTCTCAAATTTCCAGCCAACTTCTCCCCTTATCTTTGCCACCAAACTTCTACAAAGTGCACACTAGTTCCTGTTGTTTCACATGCTGTTTGGCTTGGCCACCTTTTGCAGCCTAACTTCCATTCTCATCACTGCACTGAAACTACTCTCAAAAGCCATGAATAGCTCCTAACTGCCTACTGCAGTGGCCTCTTCTCCAGCTGCAGCCCACGGAGCTCTACTTTACCTTCTGATAATGTGGCCTCAGCTCCTCCTGCCCCTCAGAGACTGCACTGTCCTGGCTCACCGGCTACCTCTCTCTCTCTCTCCACTCCTTTCAAAGCCAACTCTCTTGAGTCCTCTTCCTGTGCTTACATGCCCTTTACTCACATTCCAGAGTTTTAGCCTCTTACTTTTCTATCCCATGTTCTCTCCCTGGGTTTCTTAGAGCCTATTTATATGGCTTTAACTACACCATTATCCATTAGGCAAACCAACATCTCTATAAGCAATCCGTCTGGAATTTCAGACCTAAATCGCCAGTAACTTGCCATACTTCTCCATATACGTAGCCTAGAGTACATGGCCCAAATTCAATATGACTAAAACTAAGCTCTTTGTCTCTTTCCCCAAAACCAACCCCTTGTCCTGTCAGTGGTGTCAACATTCTTCCAAGACTAGAAACTTCAATCATAGCTTACTTCTTCCTCTTCCTCACATCTGCCTCAAACATCCTTCAGTCACTACAACTTGCCAGGAAGCTCCACTTACAAAAGTGAACACGTTTCCAGGGAATCCCACTGTGGATGCCTGGATTTGGATTTACTTAAGATTTGAATCCTGAATGCCTGTGAATTCCTAAGACCTGAACCCCCCAGTCCCTGCAAGGACTGGGAAGTGAGGCAGGATCCAGAGGAGCTCTGGTGGTCAAGGCAGTGCTTGTGGCAGCAAGGCAAAAAGGCAGCAGAGATGAGGAAAGGAAGGCTTTGGCAGGAATTCTTCTATCAAGAACAGAGGCTCTGGTAGGAGGGGTGATCAATGAGGAGGAGTTTGTCCTAACAGCAAACATTATGAAAGAGGAGCTGAAAAGTAGCTGGGGAATGAGAGTCACTCATCACCCAGAATGAGAAGTGACTCAATTTAAGCATTTTCTATATAGCTGGAGGGAATATGTTTCTGTAATACATGTGTGCACAAAATAAGCAATATAATTAGTGCCTGGAAAATGCCTTACCTTGACCAAAGGTGTACACATGACCATCTTTGGTTAATGCAACAGAAAACTGAGTTCCACAAGCAACCTTTTTTATTCCAATTCCACAAAGGACATCAACTTTCTGCAAAGTAAAAGGGTAAGGCACATACTTTAAAAAGAAAAGAAAAAAAACTCAAATTTGCCTACTGGTATGTATAAACTGGACATGAGTTTGAGTAAACTCCGTGAGTTGGTGATGGACAGGGAGGCCTGGTGTGCTGCGATTCATGGGGTCGCAGAGTCGAACACGACCAAGTGACTGAACTGAACTGATGTATAAACTCAAGGACTACCTTCTAGAAAAATATTAATAATCACCCACCTATTTCCAGTCAAACCCTCACTCCTAAATGTTATTTTCTCATACTGCTCTGCAGACTACCTGAATTTGGGCAAGTTCTACAGGGGGTATGGGATGTTTGACTAAAATCCCCCAGCGCCCCATGTGATGTGGAAACACTACTCTGCATAACAAAAACCAAAGAGAACTCAATAGCTGTTTGAAGAACACTAAAAGACCAGGTGAAGCCACAGGCTGCTCCCAGTCAGATTTTTTTCTGTTTTCAGAGGTAACAATAACTGCTTTATGTGTTCTTCAGAGAGGGTTTCCTTCCCTTCTGTACCTACTGCTGAATATTTACCAAACTAGCTATCAAGATGTCACAGACTACTTATGATAGTGAAATCTGGAGTTGAATGTAAATTGAATACTTATAAATCACGCTGCTTGTTAAACATATTAGAAAAATCCACATAAAAAGGACTGTATAAGAGTTCTGAAGAGCCGAAAAACCTTCTATAATGTGAATAAAGACTCTAAATTATTGTTTATGCACTCGGTTTTCCTATTACTTTTAAAAAGGCACACACCTGTATAATTCAGTGGTAAGAACAAGCTGAAATGGCAGCCACAAGCAGAGTTACAAAAGATTGTTCACGCCTCTCTCCATAAGATATCCTGGGAATATATTTATACTTATTTCTTCTCTATATGGGAGGTAGTCCTACAATATTCAGTCCATGACAAACACAGATGCTTGTCCTTGCAGAATTTTTATATCGAGTTTAGTAATTAATGGCTTATTTAAAATAAGATCTAGAATGATGGAAATTTAAGAATAAGCATAGGAAGCTTCTATATTTCATTATGAACTATCAAAAATGTTAGAAGTAAATTACTTCCAACTAAAAAGAGGTACTGACATAGAAGAAAACCATGATGTCTGCATCCCTAGATTAAAGACAATACTGACCTGAGGTGAAGATTTTGCAGTGGAATTTCCTAAACCTAGTTTTCCATAGTCCCCATCTCCAAAAGCCCACACCATGGAGCCATCTGCTGACACCGCCAACGTGTGGTTTAAGCCACAAGCCACCTGGAGAAAGAACAGGTGGTCAGTAAAGCAAACGACAATACCTAAAACACACACCCATTTCTGGGTCCCTTTCTCTTTACTTCAGTGAAAAAGTTGGCTCTGTTTCCAGAAGATTTTTATTGGTTTCAGGGTTTTACATATGTTAACCAAAATTTGTCATGAAGAAAATATTCTGAACATTCACAAACAAAAGACAACCTCCTTTTCTTCAAAGAAATATCTTTCAAATATCTATGGCTAACTCTGAATTAGACAGTACACAAGACAGGAAAAAAGTATATATGATGAAAAAATACTCATTCACACCAGAGACAGTCTAAAGAATAATAAAAGATAGAGGAAGATAAAAATATTTTATCTCCTCTTTTCATTAAGAGAGTCTCAACATGTATAGGTCATGGACAATTACTATTAAAGAGCAGCAGCTACCAATATGCTACAATTCAGTCATCTACTTCCAGGATGCCGAAAAGGAGTTACTATATTGTATAAAGGTTTCATAACAAATTATATTATGAAGAGGAGTTTGAAATATTCACATTCTGAATTATGACTTTCATTTGTTAACCAATTACCAATTAGGCCAAACAAAATGTACATCAGGATAAGTACAACTGGTGATTCTAATCTTCCTGAAAGGACAGTATCTAAGTGCACACAGAGGAAACAAGAAACTATGATCAGATAGAACATGTTAATGACTTATTTCATGCCTGTCCAATCTGATATCCCTCCAGTGCAGTCACTCTCTCTGGAAGTTTTTTGTTAGAGGTGTTTCCCAGACCCAGACGACCATAGTCACCATTCCCAAAGGTAAACAGTTTGCCATCTGATGTTACTACTGCTGAGTGTTTGAAGCCGCAAGACATCTACAAACAGAACCAACAAGAACAAAAATGTTAATAAGAGGGTATACTAAGAAAAAAATCAGTCATTTGGGTTTTTAATACAGTAATAATCTTTAAAATAAACTTCACTGGCAACTCAGGATCTTCAAGACCAGTATGTCCTATCCACCCAAGTGGCCCTCCTGCTCCTGCAAGTCTGATCTACTCATCATCTTCAGAAAGACCAGAATAAACAGCACACCTTGGAAGAACTGTTGCTGCTCTTCAGCTGCACAGAGATGACTTAGGCTATATGAGTTAATGAATGGGGAAATTGTTTGTAAACTCTAAGGTACTATGCAATTTGACAACACTATTTTCAATCATTAATTGATTTTCCAGAAAAAAAGTATACGAACTCAACCTCTGTAATAAGGACGACAGGTTGAAAGCAAAGCTTTCCATTTAGCAGTAGATTAAGAACCGTGGGACAGGAGTTAAACCTCACCTCTTACAAAGACCTGAAGCACCCTGGCCTAGGTCAACCAGTTGATTTAGGAAAAACAGTCCATTCTAATACCAAAACCTATTTAAACCCCTGAGACACTCAAGAATGACTATGAACCACCAAAAACACTGGATCTTTTATGATGGGGTAATATGTTTTTACTACTGTTTTTCATCACCTAATCTTTAGAACTAAACCCAGTATGTTTACATTCAAAGATAAACTTATCCATATCCTGCCTGACCTGCACCACTTCTTCTCCCTGTAAGGCCTCGATCTGCCTGGGCCGTCGCTGCCTGTCGCTGTTCCCATGGCCGAGTTTGCCATAATCACCATCTCCCCAGCTAAAGACCTCACCACTTTCAGTCAGGGCCATTGAGTGCCCATCAGAACCACAGGAAGTCACCAGCTGGGTCACCACAAAGCCTGCAACAGAGCAGAAACACAAGAGTCACTGGGTGGTAAAAGTTCCCTCTTTAGTTGAAGCTGCTACAAAGTAGTCTCATAGAATAAAAAAATACCACAACAGTACTACAGAAATAAAAAAGAATATCTTTAATTATAAATCTAAATTGTAGCCATAACCTAGAAATTTGGGAGCAGTAACATAAAATGATGATCATGATAAGGAACAGAAGAAGGGTGATAGGAGCAATTCCAGTCACTAAGGACTATGTTCTAGTCACTCCTATAAGTGGATTGTTCATTTTCTATTTTCCCACAGAGCCTATGAGGCAGATATTATCATCACCACTTGTACAACTAGGGAAACTGAGTCACAAAGAGGTCTAGTAGCTGATGCAAGGCACCAGAGGCAGGATGTAATAGAACTGAACAGGAACCAAGCCCTCCCATCCCCAATGTTGTGCTCTTCACACTTATATCTGAAGGAAGAGAACTTAGAGCTATTCAAAAATTTATTATGAACTTATGTTACTTAAATGCATTTACTTAAAAAAACTCAATTTGCTTTATCTATTGACTTTAGAGTCAGTAAAAGTTAACTTAAGAAACAAGCCAGAGGCCCCCTGCAGTGCTTTTTCCAGAGATATTCTTTCTCCAAGTCAGAGAACTCTGATGGAGATGCCCTTTTAAAGACTTTAGTAGGTATGCACATTTCTATGTAAATTAATGTTTAATGTTAATGAAGCACATGCCTGATTACTACTGCTATTGTGTGTGTGCTCAGTTGCTCAGTCATATCTGACTCTTTGCAACCCCATGGACTGTAGCCCGCCAGGCTCTTCTATCCATAGAATTTTCCAGGCAAGAATACTGGAGTGGGTTGCCATTTCTTCCTTCAGAGGATCTTCCCGACTCAGGGATGGAACCCATGTCTCCTGTGTCTCCTGCATTGGCAGGTGGATTCTTCACTATTGAGCCACCTGGGAAGCCCTACTACTGCTAATAATGGTTACCAAATTACAATTTTGCAATCTTAAAGAATTTGTTTACAATCTTCAGTGAGTATTAACACAGCAATTTATATCATTGAATTCTAGCAATGCTATGACAATTTGTAAAATAATACAATTTAAAATATGGAAAATTAAGGTTGTACATGCCTAAACCAGAATATAAATATAAGTGAAAACCCTACATGACTTTATTTAGCAAAGGTTTGGGTGAGTTGCAATGTAATAAGCAAACATTCCTATAAACAGGCCATAATTTCTGATCTGCTTTTAACTGAGGATAATTTTACCTTGTAAGGCTGAAATGACTGTCAGCACATGAAGGTCATCTGAATTTCCTTGTCCTAATCTGCCATAACTTCCTTCCCCACAAGCCAATACCGTGCCATTGGCCTGGATGACAAAGGTACAATTTTGACCACATATGACCTAGTATAGAAACACAAAATTAAATATAATATCTTCTATTACATAGCTTTAACATGCAAACATTTAAAATGATTCCATATATACCTAGGCTA
Source organism: Muntiacus reevesi (assembly GCF_963930625.1). NCBI lineage: Eukaryota > Metazoa > Chordata > Mammalia > Artiodactyla > Cervidae > Muntiacus > Muntiacus reevesi. The sequence continues at coordinate 44,924,711 of NC_089255.1, read as the reverse complement.
CCTTTATCAGTTCTTTCATCCTTTCACTAAAGTAGAAGAGTTGACGTAACTATGGGATTCCTATAAGCCCTTGATTATTATAAAACTGCTTACTTAACTAAAAGATGTATGAGGCTCATCTGATGATTTAAGACAGTTTAGAAACATGTTATCTACAGACCTTTCAATCAATTGTGCAGAGTTTAAGAAGAAGATAGATAAAAAGAAGAAAAAGGAAACAGTGATGGGAAAATAGGAAAGACTGGCTGAAGGCCACCAAGAAACAGAAACTGGAGGGGATATCTGCAAGAAACAGTAGTGCATCTTGGGGTTTACTGAAGTAGAGAAGAACGGAAGTGAAAGCAGGAGCCTTAAGAAGAGTTTGGAGATTTAGTACCACGATTATTAGAAGAGGCGAGGGGTATCAATGAGATCTGGCTAAAGATCCCAACAAGCTTGTGACCCCCAAGAGAGAATTGATAATTAGTGATATTTTAACATCTATAAATATGTACTGGGCAGGCTTAAAGCATCATGAATGTTAATTCATTATACTTGAAAACAAGAAAAATTGGGGAATATTAACAAAACTTAAGTCTGATAAAAACTCTATAAAACTTTATTTAGAAGCTATATATCATGACTTTGTTGGGTCCCTCACAACAGATTATGCAGTGGACAAACCATCCCAAAGTAAGTTACTGAACGCACGGGAATCAGAACTGCCAGTTCTCCAATTCTTTACCCTCCCAATTACCTGTTGGGCCTGTGAGAATGAGGGAGCTGCTGCAGGTACCATTACGTTTCTTCCAGCTTCTGCCAGCTGTCCATGCCTGCCAGCACCCCACAAGTAGACATCACATTTACCTCCCAGGTGCCAGTCCTAGAAAACCACAAACAAATCAATTCTGATTTGTTAATTCATTCAAACAAGCATCTGCTGGGTACTAAGTGTATACAAGCCTCTGTGGGGGACATCAGGGTATAAACACATAAGCATTTAGAACCAGAAGATTCATTAAGAACCACCATAAAGTTATTGTCCTCTTTACTGACCTCAGGTCTGGAAGTTGCCCAAGACATAATTTGTTCATCCATGCCATTAATCCATTTACTGTTATCCTGCAAGACAGGATAAACATCAGGATCAACTTTGCTTAATCAATATTTATCTTTTTTTCTTCTTTAAAGAAGTCTTAAAAATGATCAAATTATTTTTCTTAAGAGAAAAGGAGAAGCCCAAGATCACACGGTCAGTTACAAGCAGGAAGAAGACCAAAATGCAGCCTTCCTTTTTCCCCGGCCATTTTTTGAGAAAATCTTTTTGCAAAAGATTCATCTGTTCTTAACTAACAACTAAGTCTTCTTTCAAAAAAAAAAAAAAAAGAATTTGGTAATATTATGAGAAACTAAGAGCAGTTTTACAATTGTGCTAAACTTGATTTTTACGCACTGTTAGAATTTCCCTAAAATGAACTGGAATGGTGAATTTAACTCAGATGACCATTATATCTACTGCTGTAGGCAGGAATCCCTTAGAAGAAATGGAGTAGCCATCATAGTCAACAAGAGTCCGAAATGCAGTACTTAGATGAAATCTCAAAAATGACAGAATGATCTCTGTTTGTTTCCAAGGCAAACCATTCAATATCATGGTAATCCAAGCCTACGCCCCGACCAGTAATGCTGAAGAAGCTGAAGTTGAACAGTTCTATGAAGACCTACAAGACCTTTTAGAACTAACACCCAAAAAAGATGTCCTTTTCATTATAGGGGACTGGAATGCAAAAGTATTAAGTCAAGAAACACCTGGAGTAATAGGCAAATTTGGCCTTGGAGTACAGAATGAAGCAGGACAAAGGCTAAGAGTTTTGCCAAGAGAACACACTGATCATAGCAAACACCCTCTTCCAACAACACAAGAGAAGACTCTACACATGGACGTCATCAGATGGCCAACACTGAAATCAGACTGATTATATTCTTTGCAGCCAAAGATGGAGAAGCTCTATACAGTCGGCAAAAACAAGACCAGGAGCTGACTGTGACTCAGGTCATGAACTTCTTATTGCCAAATCCAGACTTAAATTGAAGAAAGTGGGGAAAACCACTAGACCATTCAGGTATGAACTAATCAAATCCCTTATGACTATACAGTGGAAGTGAGAAATAGATTTAAGGGACTAGATCTGATAGACAGAGTGCCTGATGAACTATGGACAGAGGTTCGTGACACTGTATAGGAGACAGGGAGCAAGATCATCCCCAAGAAAAAGAAATGCAAAAAAGCAAAATGGCTGTCTGAGAAGGTCTTACAAATAGTTGTGAAAAGAAGAGAAGGGAAAAGCAAAGGAGAAAAGGAAAGATAAACCCATTTGAATGCAGAGTTCCAAAGAATAGCAAGAAGAGATAAGAAAGCCTTCCTCAGCAATCAATGCAAAGAAATAGAGGAAAACAATAGAATGGGAAAGACTAGAGATTTCTTCAAGAAAATCAGAGATACCAAGGGAACATTTCATGCAAAGATGGACTCAATAAAGGACAGAAATGGTATGGACCTAACAGAAGCAGAAGATATTAAGAAGAGGTGGCAAGAATACACAGAACTGCACAAAAAAGATATTCACGACCCAGATAATCACAATGGTGTGATCACTCACCTAGAGCCAGACATCCTGGAATGTGAAGTCAAGTGGTCCTTAGGAAGCATCACTACCAATAAAGCTAGTGGAGGTGATGGAATCCCAGTTGAGCTATTTCAAATCCTAAAAGATGATGTTGTTAAAGTGCTGCACTCAATATGTCAACAAATTTGGAAAACTCAGCGGTGGCCACCAAACTGGAAAAGGTCAGTTTTCATTCCAATTTCAAAGACAGGCAATGCCAAAGAATGCTCAAACTATTGCATAATTGCACTCATCTCACATGCTAGTAAAGTAATGCTCAAAATTCTCCAAGCCAGATTTCAGCAATATGTGAACTGTGAACTTCCAGATGTTCAAGCTGGTTTTAGAAAAGACAGAGGAATCAGAGATCAAATTGCCAACATCTGCTGGATTATCGAAAAAGCAAGAGAATTCCAGAAAAACATCTATTTCTGCTTTACTGAGTATGCCAAAGCCTTTGACTGTGTGGATCACAATAAACTGTGGAAAATTCTTAAAGAGATGGGAATACCAGACCACCTGACTTGCCTCTTGAGAAATCTGTATGCAGGTCAGGAAGCAACAGTTAGAACTGGACATGGAACAACAGACTGGTTCCAAATAGGAAACGGAGTACGTCAAGGCTGTATATTGTCACCCTGCTTATTTAACTTATATGCAGAGTACATCATGAGAAACTCTGGGCTGGAGGAAGCACAAGCTGGAATTAAGATTGCCAGGAGAAACAGCAATAACCTCAGATAGGCAGATGACACCACCCTTATGGTAGAAAGTGAAGAAAAACTAAACAGCCTCTTGATGAGAGTGAAAGAGGAGAGTGAAAAGTTGGCTTAAAGCTCAACATTCACAAAACTAAGATCATGGCATCCGGTCCCATCACTTCATGGCAAATAGATGGGGAAACAGTGTCAGACTTTATTTTTTGAGGTTCCAAAATCACTGCAGATGGTCACTGCAGCCATGAAATTAAAAGACCCTTACTCCTTGGAAGCAAAGTCATGACCAACCTAGACAGCATATTAAAAAGCAGAGACATTACTTTGCCAACAAAGATCCATCTAGTCAAGGCTATGGTTTTTCCAGTGGTCGTGTATGGATGTGAGAGTTCGACTATAAAGAAAGCTGAGCGCCGAAGAATTGATGCTTTTGAACTGTGGTGTTGGAGAAAACTCTTGAGAGTCCCTTGGACTGCAAGGAGATCCAACCAGTCCATCCTAAAGGGAGATCAGTCCTGGGTGTTCACTGGAAGGACTGATGTTGAAGGTGAAACTCCAATACTTTGGCCATGTGATGCGAAGAGCTGACTCACTGGAAAAGACCCTGATGCTGGGAAAGATTGAGGGCAGGAGGAGAAGGGGATGACAGAGGATGAGATGGTTGGATGGTATCACCGACTCGATGGACATGGGTTTGGGTGGACTCTGGGAGTTGGTGATGTACAGAGAGGCCTGGAGTGCTGCGGTTCACGGGGTCGCAAAGAGTTGGACATGACTGAGTGACTGACCTGCACTAAACTGATAAACACTTTTACTATCAACTATCACTAACACACTGGAGATTCAAAGCTAATCACTTCTGAGCACCCACAGGTACAAGGTTATTTGCAGGAGCCATCAGCCCTGTGATCTGGAACAGCTGTGGGCAGGTCACTTCATCTTTCTAGACTTCAGTTTCCTCATCTACATATGACATACTTGAGAGAAATGAGCTCAAAAGAATACTTCCTAACTAAAATAATCTATATTTAGATTGTTGTTGTTGTTTAGTCACTTAGTTGTGTCCTACTCTTTGCAACCCCACGGACTGCAGCACGCCAGGCTTCCCTGTCCTTTACCATCTCCCGGAGTTTGCTCAAATTCATTTTCTTCAATTCAGATATTTTTGAATATATGAATATATTCAATAAATGAACTGATAAATTCATTTATCAATGAATAAACATTCAATAAATATCCAATAAATGAGTATATTCAAATATATCTATATATATTTGAATATATGAACAACATACAATGTTTTACATTGTATATATATTTATATATTCAAATGTTTGTTTATATAAATCTTAATTAGGTAAGGGGGTTGTTAGATCAACTGCTGGCCCACACTATCTACCCAGGCGTTTTATCTCTATCATAATTCAGTGTCTAGACACTCTCAAATACAATCACAAAGAAACGACAACTAAAATGCCTTCTCATATTCTATTAAACATGTTTGAAGAACTAAATAATTTAGAATCTATATGTGGAATAAAGCTAAAAAGATGGCCAGGAAAAGATGCTAAAATATATTTACAGATATATATGTATACTAACAAGGTACCTAAGAACAAGAAAATGAGAAAATATGGGACGATGTTTCTGAAAACCAGCAAGTTTATAGAAGCTCCACAATTCTCATAATCAATCCCTGTCACCATAGAAACCTTTTATCAGACTGAATGTGACTATCTGAAAGCAAAATATTTTGAGTTTATCTAGGGGTGTGCTTCTTGCTCTATTCAAGCCAGCAAATATTACTGTTGGTCTACTATTTGTTAAACATCCATATAACACATCTCAGTTACATATAATAGTAGCTCATACTACATTTACCATTAGGAGTACAAGTTCATCCTCTGGAACAGGCTCTAGATCAGGAACAGTAAAAGACTCTGGAAACTGTGCTCCGTTGGTCAGGGCTTCTGCAGCTTTTATTGTGGTGGAGAAACACTCTAACCAGGCCCACTCATTTGGATTCCAGGATGCAGGGTCAGGGAGGCAGTGCTGGTGGTGTGGGGGTACTGGCGGATTACACAGCAGCTGATCCAGATGAAGTCCCACAGCAAGGGATGCCAGACACTGCATATAGGGGCTGTGAACAAGCTGGTCTCCACAAACCACATGAGGCTAAGAGAAAAGGCAGGGATACGATGCTGAAGGGTCTCTGCCAAATATTACAAATTAGCCTACTGCATTCTGAAAGCCTGTAGTCATATTTTAACTTTACTGGTTCTTTTTTAAGCTTTTTACTTTGAAATAATTTTAGGCACATAGAGAGTTATAGAGATTAGTGCAGAGAATTCCTGTAAAATCCCAATCACCTCTAATGTTAACATCTTATATAACCATGGTACATCAATTAAAACTAAGAAATTAACATTGGTTACAATAATAACTAAACCACAGAACTTCATGGTGTTTCCCACTAATGTTCCTTTTCTGCTCTAAGATTCAATCCAAGATGCTATACTGCATTTAGCATATTTTCATTACAGTTTTACAGTTTTTTGTTGTTAGTTCACAGTAACAAAAAAAGGGCAGAAAATTGAACCATGGAGACCTGCACCCTCTCACATTTCCTCCTTTACCAAAAGAACCCTGGTAGCCACCAAAGACAGTCTTCTTCCACGGTCCTCCCTAGATGTACCAGAGCAACTCTGTGAGTGACCGAGTGATTCAGAAAAGAAAACCTGGGCACACCTCACTGAAATTAACTGGGCATGGTAACAGCTGATCAGTGTAACACAGCAACAAACAAACAAACAAGCAAAAGGAAAAAACCCCAAAGCACTTTGCTTCAGAGCAGCATGCTGTGACTACTGAGGGCTGGAAGACAGGTTACACAGGATCATGACCTGGGCACCAACTCCAGACTCTATTTCCCATCCTAGTATTTAACAACCCTACTTATTTAGTTCAACCTTAGCTCTTCCACTAAACTTTCCACAAAGATTCACCTGATAAGTGGACAGGATATTCACTCTGATGCCCATATCCCACCTCCCAACTCTGGGATAGCAAAGCCACACAAAATTAGATATTTGGGTTAGAAAAGGGAAAATGATGTACTCTGAAGTACAGGGGTTTAAATAGGTTTTGAAAGAACAAATAATCTGAAAAAGAATGACAGAAGCACTACACAAATCTGAGGGTTATTTAAAAATTTTACTCCCACTAAAATAAAGTAAAAGCAGGTTTAGGATTACTGAACAACAATTTTAGGCATGACTTTTTTTCATCTGCTTCTGCCCAAATAACCCCACTTATTTCACTCAGATCTCATACGCTTAAAGGATAAATTCAAAGCTACAGTTCAAATTCCAAAGCACCAGTCATCTGTATATCTGCAAGACTGACTGTAATCAGTTACCTTTTCATATGCATACTGCTCCTGAAGCATCACGGGTAGCCGCTCCAAAAATGCTCTCATGCAGGGGGCCATGTTTAATCCCAGAATACCTTGTTGTTTCAGTGCTGTCCTACAGGTTGCTAAAACATGATTGGCAGCAGTCCATTCTGCTGTACAATTCACGACCAAAACATCCTGATGAAAAAGAAAACATTCCACATGATATTTGTTTAAATAAAAGAGAGACAATTCCACCACCATTTATATATGAGAAATTCCTTCCAATAACTGCATTAAATACTTTTGCCTTTAGGCATTTTATGCTATACTTTTAATGCTTAGGAACTTCAAAATATCCTAAATTTTGTTTAAGGTAAAAACAAGTGAATAAGAAATAACTACAAAATTTGTGAACTACCTTGGATTAGCTGAGTCTTCTTAAAGAGACATTAATTATTTGCTATTTCATAGGATTTATAGGAAAAGCATCCAGTATATTTTAACAGTCTGACATGATGAAAGGAATACTAGAGGAATCAGCACTCTGCTGACTGACACACATCTACAGGAGAAGCAGCACTGCCCTATGGCTCTGTGGTTTATTCTATGCAGGCCACTACTATCTACGGTCCGATTCTGTATTTTACATCTAGTAGGACTGTTCATGCAGGTGTACAGCTCTATTTTAATATTACTTAACCACATAAAAGGTAAACCAAAGCAGGATATTGGCACTACTCATTAGGGATATGAAAAGCAATATTGTAAGAGATAAAGTGAAAGTGAAGTTGCTCAGTTGTGTCCGACTCTTTGCAACCCCGTGGACTGTAAGAGATAATGTCATCACAAAATTATTTTACAGAAGAGGGCTAGTATTTTTCACTAGAACATTAAATTTGAAAGCCAAGATCTATTCTGAATACTTGAATTAAAGGTTTATGAGGTGTCCTTCTTTTTAAGGAAAATTATTTTAAGATAATTTAGTCCTATCTTAAAAATCATAGCAGAAAGTAAAAAGTTCTCTATAACTTCCAGTGGAAAGTCATTCAATAATTAAGCATTTTCCCCAAAAGACTATAGCAGAGTACTAGGTTCTAGTTTTCCTTCTGCCACTAGATATTTGCATTATCTTGGGCAAGTAATAATCCCTCTGTATATCAGTTTTCTCCTCTGTAAAGTAGGATCCTTGGACTATGATTTCAAAGATACCTCAGAGGTTAACAACTTACAATTTGATTTAATTATAAAATTACCTTTGATCTATTTGAGCAAGCAGCCACCCCAACATCTGGAATCCATACTGTGGTCTGAATAGCTCCAGAGCCAATCACAACAGTTTGCAAGACAGAGCCATCCTAAAATGAGATGTATTCATCAATATACACTCCTTAACTGGTTAGCCTTTATTTACATTTTAAATTTATACTTCACATTCACAAAAACTTATTCTAAAACCTACATTTAGCTAAATTCGGCAATGTCCAACTGCATACTACTATCCACTTTTCTAGGGCCTTTTCCAAAGAACTTTAAAAATACATCACTAAGAAAAATTAAAGGGCAGGGAATTCTGAAAAGGGTTTCTTCAATATTAAAGATATTATTACACAAAATATTCCTAAGATTGGTTGGGTTAACTTTTATTGTATGTAAGTTAATATAAAAACATTTCTGAAAATGAAAATAACATCTATACTCTTACCCTTAAAGACCAAATGTTCATAAGGCCACCTAATCCACCAGACACCAGGGCCAACCCATCAGAACTAAAGGCAACGGTCCGGACAGGGGTGATGTGTCCTCGCAACTGATAAACACACTTGGCTCCAACTGATTTTCTATATCCATCCTGCAATTAATTTTTATTTTTAACAAATATTGAAATTAAAACAATTTATAATTCATTCTTGGAAATTTTATATTTCAGTATAAAGTTGGGAAGAGGGAAGGACAACTTTCTCATAAGGGTTAGCCTGACAGAAAATAAGATATGAACCCGGTTCTCCTCCACTGATGCTATTTCATCTTTTTTTTTGTTGTACTTATAATCTAGTTTCCTACTCTTCAAACAGACTACATTTGCTTCAATTATCCCTCAGAAATAGGAAAAATTCTAACTTTTACCTTTTGCAGGGGAGGGGGAAGGGGCATTGCCACGAAACATGTGGGATCTTAGTTCCCTGACCAAGGATCGAGCCCCATCCCCTGTAATGGAAGTGCCGTCTTAACCACTGGACCACCAGGGAAGTCCACTTCTACTTTTTAATGAGTGTTTTAATTTTAAAATTTCACTTTATGTAATTTTCATTTTTTGTTTCTAACATTTGTGAATTGCACATGCTGGTGCTATACAAACAGGTTCTTTTATCTGTTATGGTTCTGTCTATCATATGATATTTAATCTCAACGTAATCTCACGTTTGCTCTGCAGGTTTTAGCAATGAGATAGCTAAGGCTTGTCCAAAGGGCTACTTTTTAGCAGAGAAGGCAAATCAGATTTATCTCAGGTGCTCCTACCTCTGCTTCTGTGGTATTTTTTCCTAGTAGTGAGCTATCCACTCCCTCCTCACCCCTTTCTGTCTTCAAGCTCCCTTTTCCTTTTAGTTATGAGAGAGTATAATACCAGATATACTCATTTACCCAAAAATGACATAATGTTTTTCCTCTAGGGGTATTTGTATCATGAACAAAAAACAAAGCAACAGAGGCTGCAAACTGGCAACTCAGGGATATAATTCAATTGGCCACCCAGGGTTTTAAGGAATTTTCAAGTCACATGCCAATATTTAATATTGGGAAATTTTACTTAAAACACTGAATTTTTGGTTTCTGTCAAAAAAAGTAGACAATCTGGTAACAATAGGATCTCATTTCTTAGAGGGTGGCAATCAGCTTGTGGCAGTTATGCCCTTTATATGAAGCTGTGCACTCCTGGGTGTGTGTGTGTATGTATGTATGAAGCATATGCACTCCTAGAGTGGGTAGGTGGGTGTTGTGTGTGTGTGTGGAGTGTTTTACATTCTCCGAGACAGAGAGAGTGTGTGTGTGTGTCTGTGTGTGTGGTGGGGAGTGTTTTACCTTCTCCGCACCTCCCAATTCCCAGCTTTGTGAATTTACGTTACTTACCTAGATTGCTCTGTGAGCATCTACTGTAGTTTTCATTTTTGGCCACATCATGCATTTTGGCATCTTAGTTCCCAAATGGACTGACCATGGACTGATCCTGGGGCTACAGTAGTGAAAGTGCCAAGTCCTAACCACTGGACCACCAGGAAATTTCCTTTCTACTCTAACCTTTAACCTCTGTTTAACGTAAAGGAATGGTTCTATAGATGGAATTCTGGTATCAGTAGGAGATACTTTGGATAGGAGTGCTCCTGTGGTGTTCCTACTTCACTGTACCGAAAATCTTTAACTTGGGACTCACCTATTGGTAGTGTCAACTGTATACCATAAATGATCACCACTTGATATTTACTGAGTATCTCACCTTAACAAGTAATTATGGTATCTCTGACTTACAAAAAAATAAATAAATAAATAAAGCTAATTAAAAAAGCACACAAAGTATGACAATTATTCACATTACCCTAACTGTTCTTGACGTTTGAGATACCAAGTAGGAGGACTACTTGATAACATATACTATCTAAGGTTTCAAACAAAGTCTTGAAAAAACACCAGAACACTTGCCTGGCAACTTGATTCCTGGTCCCACCATCCTTCTGAACTAGTCACACTGGTCTGTGTGGCATCTTGAGGAATACGCCAGACACACACTAAGCCACTCTGACAGCCACTTGAAAAATTTGATCACATAAAACCAAAATATGTCAATATGTAGAAGTAAAAATATTCTTAAACAGCAATCAATTAAGACCTGATAGAAATACTAAATATATTTAAAAAAATTATTTGTGGTAGGTATGCTATAATTTCACAAGAAATACAAGTAGGACCCATGTTTTTACCAATATTACATGGGGTTAAGGAGATGGCATATCTCTGGATTGCATAGCCAAAGCTTCACATTGGAAAGCTGTTCTTTATTTCTCTAAGGTGATCTTATGGTATTATACATTTTAAGAACAATAACTGGTAATAAACAGCTTAAAATTCTAGAGAAGTCACACTTAAAATGCAAGTAACAGCCTACACTAATTTAAAGATTAAGACACACACACACACACAAATTTATAACATACGTGGCCATCAGTAAATGCAACTTGGATCCTTTCCCTGGAAGGCTGCACCAAGCAATGCCATTTACAATAGATGGATGGCAGAGTGAATGCAGACAGCGCCAGCACCCTGAAATTGGTCCCCAGAGTTTCACATTTTCTTCTTTGGCACATGTCATAAGAATATGACCTGTTGGGTCCCACTTCATACTAATAAGAGTATCCTTAAAATGGTAGAGGGAGAAAAATCTCATAGTAATGCTCGCTTTACAAACACTTAAAACTTAGTAATTTATGACCTATACTTCTATCACTCAATTATTTTGAAATGGACATTTTATGCAAATCAGATACTATTACATTATTTTCAACCACTAACTAACTCATCGTTTAATATAGTCTGTATTATATATATATGCTGCAGTCAAAGCCCAATAAATGTTACTTGGATGAATGAATTATGAAATTCTAATTCAGAAGGAATATGTTATTTTTCATCACCATTTTAAAAGTTATTTTTATTGACTACTGATTATCAAAATATGAAAACGAAGAGACTTTTTTTTTTAAAGAAGACTCTCTTACACTAAAAATAGCTAATACTATGAGAATCTGGGACATGTTTTATGTTTATACAGTTGTCTTCACTGGGTTCTTCTGATTTTTTAAAATTTATTTTTAATTGAAGGATAATTGCTTTACAATGTTGTACTGGTTTCTACCAAACATCAACATGAATTGGCCATAGGTTTACCCATGTCCCCCCAAACCTGAACATCCCTCCCATCTCCCTTGCCATCCCAACCCTCTAGTTTGTTCCTGAGTCCCGTCTGAGTTCCCTGAGTCATATCAGCAAATTCCCACTGGCTATCTATTTTACATATGGTAATGTACGGTTCCATGTTACTCTCTCCACACATCCCACCCTCCCCTTCCTCTCCCACCAGCTGTGTCGATAAGTCTGTTCTCAATGTCTGGTGTCTCCACTACTGCTCTGCAAATCGGTTCATCAGTACCATCTTTCTAGATTCCATATATACGTGCTAGTACACAATATTTGTTTTTCTCTTCCTGACTTACTTCACTCTGTATAACAGGCTCTATTTTTCTGACGTTTTTACCCTCCTTCACACGTTCCAGCCACTGGCTTCATGAATTTATGTTACTTAACTAGTGGCCCCATAAGCTTCTGAATTGGTAACTTCTGTTTAAGGTAACGAAATCATTCTTCATATATGGAATTTCTAGCATTACTGGGAGGTACTCTGACCAAGGTATCCTATATCACTGTTTTGGTTTTATCTCTTAGCTCAACGGCTTTCTTACACAGACTTCTCCATTTATATACATGGTCCAAAAACTTTGTATAACAACAGAATATTAAATCACAAGTGACTGAGGTAAAAATATTTTTTGAGAAACTAGTATCAAGCAACACTACAGTATAAAATAAAGAAAAAGTAATCATTTGGTAAAGATGCTTTACCTTATGTGCATCAATTAGAACAATGCCTCCTTTCTCAAGTGGTTCCTTTGTTCCCAATAACAATTTTCCATCAAAATATCCCACTGCAAATGGTCTGTCTTCACTGAACCAAGCAATGCAAGTTACAGACACTAACATGATAAAAACAAAATAAAAATTTAAAAAAGACAATGAGAGACTTGTCATTGTCTCACTTTAAAAGAGACTTTGCAAAAAATATATACCACTAAAATTACTGGAAGTAAGTTTACAAACATCTCTTTAATGCATTTAGACAAAATGTAGGCTTAGAACAGGGATTTCATACAACCCACTTTAAAGGTGTTATTTGTAAGTGACAAGGAGTATCTCATTTTTAATCTTTCATTCTTTTCAAGTGGTTACTGAAAAAAAGAAACAAAAATTGAATTCCCTTGCTGATTTTAAGTCATTTTAGGTTCTCTCCTTTTGGACCAGAATCTACTATGAAACTAACAAATGAAATAATCCAACTCTTAGGTAAAAAATTACCTACCCTTTCTTTTGCTTAATATTGCCTATTCCATGTATTTGCATATTCTATCAAACATGTTATATTCTAACAATCTACATCCATATTTGTTTTAGTATATGTAATACCAGAAGGCTACAAAAGAAGTGAAAAACAGTTTCTGTGGGAGTACAATGGGGACATGGGAGTTGAGTGCATGTGAGAAAGACTTTGCCTTGTATACCTTTTTAGTTCTTTTTTGCCATGCCATGTGGCATGTGGGATCTTAGTTCCCTGAACAGGGATCAAACCTGTGTATCCTGCAGTGGAAGTACAGAGTCCTAACCACTGGACTGACAGGGAATTTCCTACTGTATCTTTTTAAACTAAAATTTTTGAACCATATGATGATATTATCTATTTTAAAAATCTTTAAAAAAATGAAAAAAAAAAAAAACACAACAAAAACCTCCCCCAAAAACCTGTTCTATTCTGTTAAAATAGAACCACAGAAGCTGGGACTAGGATCTTTGAGATATCCTACTCCCCCAAATCACCTAACAGAACTGTTCAGTATGATGCCGAGCCATCCAAAATGGAAACAGTGAGAAAATAAGTGAAGGGCTTCCTAGTATGACTCTCAAATCAGGAACATCCCTCTCCTCCTCCTCCTTCCTCATTTCCTTAATTTCACACATTTGTTAACAATTTCATCTCCATCAATGGTTATTATCTTTCTTCTTCTTGGACATTCTTAACTTTCTAGGGAGACCTCAAGAGCACTGTAAGTGTTCAGACACTTACACAAAAGATAAACAGGAATTTAGGTCTTATTTTGGCAGTAATGTGTGGTAGGAGTTGATAGAGAACTATCTTTCAACCTAGCAGCTAACTAAAATGAAATACCAACTGGGCAATTTAGAAAATATAACCAAAAGTAATATTTACTCAGCATGTGCCAAAAGAGTATAGCTATTTGATTAGAGGAAACACTTTCTCAACCAGATACAAGTCTAATCATTTACCATCCTTTCGATAGCAATGCTCCAGTTCTCGACGGTGCATGGTGGATACATCAACAACTTCAATCAGTCCTAGAGATCCATCCATCCGTCCCACCAACAACAATTCTGGAGACTCTCCTGACCAGGCTGTAGATGGACCCTCTTCTGGCCAGGCCAGAGCAGATACCCAGTGAGGCTGAATATCTACTAACCCTTTTCCTCCTAGAGAGGGAAAAAAAGGTTAACTAGCTGTCACTTAATTATTCTTAAGAGCAATAACAAAAACAAGTACTATTTAACACGCTCAAAGCAGTTCCCAAATTCATAATAGCCTACTAATGAGTAAGACAGCAAAGTTGGATCCTTCATTTCTATACTACATTTGATTATCAAATTGAGTTTTTTTGTAACTATTAATAGTAAAAAGAGATAGCTTTTATACAAAAAAGAATAAAGGAAAATAATCAGTATACAAATGTCACTTAATTTTCCTAATAATTACTGAAAACCAAGTTAACATATGAAATTCATCTATAGTTAAGGCTAGCAATTCCTCAAATAAGCAGAAGCAAACAAAAATACTGGTAAGTCGAAGATTACAATAATAATTTTTATTTTCCAGAGATATATTAAAAATCAATAAGAGTTTATACTTGTGAAAGAGACAAAATTAACAGAAATATTTCAACTGATTCAAAAGAACACATATCTAGAAATGTAGTGATTGCTACTTGTCTAATCCTAGGCTAAATGCTGAGTGATACATAAAAGGAATTTTTAGTTTACAATTACCAGGTTAATTGAAACTCTTAGAAATAAAAGTCAGGAAATGAACACTCTTTAATTTAAATCATACTATGCATAGATTTCTACAGTTGGTAAATAGATTGTGAGATTCAAGGTGGAGGGAAGCCAATGTTTGAACTTAGAAGGCTAAGAGAAAGAGTACCTTCAGTAGTTTACTAGTATTTATGTGACTCTTACCATTAACTTGCCAGATATTCACCATCTTTTCCAAAGCCCCAGCTAGGTATTTGCCACTGATACTCCAGGAAACAGGTGAGAAACTTGGATCACTCGGTGATCCGAGGCTTTCCTCAGCATCACCTTCCCTAGAATACAACAGATAATATGGAATTCTAATCCATCATCCAAAAGGAAACTAAACCCTAAATCTTAAAATAAGGGTTTTATATAGACCATAGTACATAAAGAGAGACTCTTACATTTCCAAAGCTTGGCTAGTAGTATTTGACAATCACATAATTGCTAGTGTTTGTCATAACGTGAAAATTGTAGAATTACAAAAGAGTTTTACTTAGACAATTCATCATTTAATGTACTACATAATTTGTCAACAAAGATATTCTGATTCTGCATGATTTATACATATGATTATTACTCAGGGAACACTGATTCTTGCTTGCCTAATAGCTAGGAAAGTTTTATATTTAGCTATAAAAATAGAAAAGATGCTACACTGTGCTACAGAAGAAATATCATTACTCTCAATTCCTAAATAATCCTTGAAGAATGATGGAAAATAAGCCTATTGTTTTGTAGAACTGAACATGTTAGCAGAGTAGACCTTGATTTAATTCTGAGTAAGTCCAGATATTGACAGTAATATTTTTATCTTCTAAATTACTATCTAGCAGGACTTGGTGGTCCAGTGGTTGAGAGACCATCTGCCAATGCAGGGGACAGGGATTCGATCCCTGGTCTGGGAAGATCCTACATGCTGAGAGGCAACTAAGTTTGTGCAACGCAACTACTGAAGCCCCTGTGCCTAGAGTCTATGCTCTGCAATGAGAGAAGTCACCACAATGAGAAGCTCATGCACTGCAACTAGAGAGTACCCCCTACTCACCACAACTAGAGAAAGCCCACACCCAGCAATGAAGACCCAGTGCAGCCAAAAGTTAATTAATTAATTAAATACTATCTTGCAAAAAACCAAAAACAACACACTGGAAACTGTTCTGAAATAAAAAATTGTAAAAAACTTTAGTGACAATTTGAGTACACTAACACAACCAAGATGAAGCATGTTTAGGATTCTCCTATTTTTAAATGTTACCCAAGGGAGCAACATCAATACTCACAATCTGTTGAACACACAGGTCTGTTGCAGTGAATACTGCTTCTTGGTGACATTCCACACCCGGATGGTGCCATCATTGCCACTTGTAGCCAAGAGTCCTTTTTTATTACACCAAACACAAGTCATTACCTAGAAAAGATAAAAAGTCCAGCAATATGTGAGCAAGTTTTAATTCAAATGATTCTGTAATCTGAAGGAGTTATATCAAATTAAAAATAAATCTACCATGAAATTATAAAAGTATCCATGTTATAAAACAATATGCATGGTCTAATTCTTTCTAATTGGCTTGTAAATACACACCTACATGAGATACACCTTTAAAATACTATGCCCAAACTCATTTGAATTATCTTAGACTTGTTACAATCTTTACTAAACATGTTTGTTTAATTAAAAAATGTTTTTTAATCCAATAAAATAGAAGTATTCAATATGTTCTATAAAACAAATTACAAGACTAAAAATTGACTTTTAAATTGGAAAAGTAGAGGTCAGTCTTCATTTCCTAAACTTCCCTGTCACTGCTCAGGGGCCCAGTGGGCTAGATTAAAACAGTAGAGTCAGTTTCTTCTCCTCTTGCATACATAAGCTCTTATCTTTCGTGAGGTTATTCCTTTGGTTTTCTTCTCATTCCCCATCTGATGTTCCCATTTGTATCAGGTTACATAGCATACAACATACACATGAAGAGAAAGGAGAGTCGGTAACTAGCAAATACTGATAATTTAGCACACACATGTGTGTGCGTATGAGAGAGACAGACAGACAAAGACAGACACACAGATACACATCCCATGATCTAAACTTTAATCTCTTGGAGAACAGCAGAAACTATTTTATCTTAGACAAGGTGATCAACACACTTGGGGCTTAAAATACATACTCTGTTCTGATGAGCCTCCAACTTGATAAAGGAGCATTTTCTGAGATCTCCTCCCATATCAGCAAGTGTTTGTGGAGTGGTTTGGTTGTCGCGGTCATGTGCGGCAAGAGTGCGCACAAGCTGTTGAGCAGCCCACTGCCTATGCTGTGAGGACAGCCTTGAGGAGAGGCAGCAGGCTGCCAGGGCATTAGCCAGCTCCAGAGGGCCTACAGCAGAAGGATCATAGGAAGGATGGGCATACAATTGGGCAGTTAAACCTGCTTAAACAAAACAATGAAATGATGCCCGGGTGAGAGCTGGTGGTGGTGAACAAACAAAAATGGGTTAACCCATCTTTTAAGAATTAGCACTTTTTCAAGCAATCATTTCACTAAGATATGCATACAAGTTATAAAGCACTTATCTCAGATAAAATTCTATAATAAATCTGATTCACTGCAAATATACACTTATATACATTAATCAACAGTCTTTGCTCTAAGGATACATAGACTGAGAATATAGCAGACATCAGTTTAAGGCCAAGGCAGAGTAAGCATGTCCTAAAAAATAAGTTTGGCTTTTGCTGCGCAAAAGTGATCTTAATAGCCAATCAAGGGCTGCCTTGATAGATCCAAAAGCCTATTTCTCTTGGCTAAATGGTGAAGAGAAGGGTACACAGTGTATTTAAATAGTCCCTTCAAGTATATCGTCTTAAGACAAAGAGAAAAACAGCACTACTTTATATAAATTATATTACGGAAACCTACTGTGATTATTATCTATGGTGACTCAAACCATAATCAAATAAAATAATCTAATTAAAAAAGACAAATTTGGTATATTTTCTAGTATTTATTTCCATGCACAATGATAAAGTATCCATGCACTTTTCTTATGATCTGACTTAACTACACATTGCTCAGGCACTCAGTCATGTCCAACTTTTGGCAACCCCATGGACTGCAGCACGCCAGGCTTCCCTGTCCTTCATCTCCCAGAGTTTGCCCAAACTCATGTCCATTGAGTCAGTGATTGCCATCCAATCATCTCATCCTATGTCGTTCCCTTCTCCTCCTGCCTTCAATCTTTCCCAATATCAAGGTCTTTTCTTTGCATCAGGTGGCCAAAGTATTGGGAGTTTCAGCTTCAGCATCAGTCATTCCAATGAATATTCAGGACTGATATCCTTTATGATTGACTGGCTTGATCTCCTTACTTTCCAAGGGACTCTCAAGAGTCTTCTCCAATGCCACAATTCAAAAGCATCAATTCTTCAGCCTTCTTTATGCTCCAACTCCAAAGAAGTGCTCAGCCTTCTTTATGGTTCAACTCTCACATCCATACACGACTAATGAAAAAACCATAGCTTTGACTAGACTTTGTTGGCAAAGTAATGTCTCCATTTTTTAACACGCTGTCTAGATTTGTCATAGCTTTTCTTTCAAGGAGAAAGCGTCTTTTAATTTCATGGCTGCAGTCACCATCTACAATGATTTTGGAGCCCAAGAAAATAAAAGTCTGTCACTGTTTCCACTGTTTCTCCATCTATTTGCCATGGAATGATGGGACCAGACGCCATGATCTTCATTTTTCGAATGTCGACCTTTAAGCCAGCTTTTTCCACTATCCTCTTTCACCTTCCTCAAGAGGATCTTTAGTTCCTCTTTGCTTTCTGCCATAAGTGTGGTATCATCTGCATATCTGAGGTTATTAATATTTCTCCCAGCAATCTTGATTCCAGCTTGTGCCTTATCCAGCCCAGTATTTCACATGATGTACTCTACATATAAGTTAAATTAGCAGGGTGACAATATACAGCCTTCAACGTACTCCTTTCCCAATTTGGAACCAGTCCCAGTCTGTTGTACCATGTCCAGTTAACTGCTGCTTCTTGATCCGCATACAGGTTTCTCAGGTGACAGGTAAGGTGGTCTGGTATTCTCATCTCTTTAAGAATTTTACACAGTTTGTTGCAATCCACACAGTCAAAGGCTTTGGCATAGTCAACAAAGTAGATGTTTTTCTGGAGCTCTCTTGCTTTTTTGATGATCCAACAAATGCTGGCAATTTGATCTCTGGTTCCTCTGCCTTTTCCAAATCCATCTTGAACATCTGGAAGTTCACAATTCATGTACTGTTGAAGCCTCGCTTAGAGAATTTTGGACATTACTTTGCTAGCATGTGACATGAGTGCAACTGTGCAGTAGTTTCAATATTCTTTGGCATGGCCTTTCTTAGGGACTGGAATGAAAACTGACCTTTTCCAGTCCTGTGGCCCCTGCTGAGTTTTCCAAATTTGCTGGCATATTAAGTGCAGCACTTTCACAGCATCATGGCTTAGGATTTGAAATAGCTCATTTGGAACTCCATCACCTCCATAGCTTTGTCATAGTGGTGCTTCCTAAGGCCCATTTGACTTCAAATTCCAGGATGTCTGGCGCTAGGTGAGTGACCACACCATCAAGGTTATCTGCATCATGAAGACCTTTTTTGTATAGTTTTCCTGTGTATTCTTGCTACCTCTTAGTGGTATCTTCTGCTTCCGACAGGTCCATCCCACTTCTGTCCTTAATTGTTCCCATCTTTGTGTGAAATGTTCCCTTGGTACCTCTAATTTTCTTGAAAAGACCTAGTCTTTCCAATTCTATTGTTTTCCTCTATTTCTTTGCAATGATTACGGAAGAAGACTTTCTTATCTCTCCTTGCTATTCACTGGAACGCTGCATTCAGATGGGTATATCTTTCCTTTCCTCCTTTGCCTTTTGCTTCTCTTCTTTTCTCAGCTATTTGTAAGGCCTTCTCAGACAACCACTC
The DNA here is from genome assembly GCF_963930625.1 of Muntiacus reevesi. Taxonomy (NCBI): domain Eukaryota; kingdom Metazoa; phylum Chordata; class Mammalia; order Artiodactyla; family Cervidae; genus Muntiacus; species Muntiacus reevesi. Next base: position 44,905,027 of record NC_089255.1, on the reverse strand, counting down.
TGTGCTTTTGCCTTTCTTTTTCTTGGGGATGGCTTTGATCACTGCCTCCTGTACAAAGTTACGAACCTCCAACCACAGTTCTTCAGGCACTCTATCAAATCTAATTCCTTGAATCTGTCACTTCCACCGTATATGCTGTTATATAATTCATCACATACAACAATGCAGAAACATTTAAAAAAACATATATCTAATTGATTAAAAGACTATATTTAAATCATATGAAACTTACCTTTCTTTTCAACTTCTGACTTATCATAATTAGGTCTCAGTTTGGCCCCTTTGTCTGCTAGTAATGCCACAAGGGCCTGAGTTACAACAAAATTTGGGGAGGTTACAAGCTTATTCTCTTCAGCAATTCCTCGGAGAAAGCTAGGTAGAAACTTTCGCTGAATTGGATCATCAACTGTGGTTAGATTTACACCTGTTGCAGCAGAAATCAAGTTCTGAAGAGGCAAACAGAACAAACACATTTAATTTTTAATTTTGGAAAAGAAGCTTTTTACTTCACAAGTTTCTTTAAGAGTTGATTGGAAATAAGCAATACAGTAAGAAAAGCACTGAAAACTATCCTACCTGTGTACACAACTGCACCAGGAGCTTTGCAGCACTAGGAGTGTTTGATGCCAGACATCCCACTGCTGTGCTCAGGTAGGCTAGGCAAGAAATGGGCTTGTTGGCCTTGCTGTGCCCACCTCGTGAACGTTCTGAAGTGCTTGCCATGGCAGAAGGACTGGTGGAGAGGCCAGCTCTCCCTGCGGCAGCCAAGCACATTAGTCGAACCAAAGTCCGGATATCTGTAAGCCCTAGAGATTCAAGACCAGCAGCCAGGCTACAACTGGAACCACTGCCAGAAAAAGAACACACTTTCATAAAGAAAATAGATTTAAGCGACCATTTGGAGCCCCACATACAATCCATAGCACCAGCAACCAAAATAAAAGGCAAATTGCACTATCCTAGTCACACATGCCCTACTGTATGTATGTATGTATGTAAGAGATGTCCTAAAATAAAAACCTTGAAACTGTTATTGAAACTTTTATTTGTTTTAATAAATATCGACACACACTTGAAGTATACCTGAATTATCAAAGTATAATTTAGAGGAATGTTCATAAACTATGAATGTTCACAAACTGAACAAACCTATGTAACCACCTTCCAGATCAAGAAACAGAACACTCCAACACCCCAGAAGACTAGTTGGGCCCTTCTCAATCTCCAGGACCTCAAAAATAACTACTATCCTGATGTTTAAGGCCATAAATCAGTTTTGCCTGTTTTTGAACTTCATATAGATAGGATAATAAAGTGTGTATTCTCTTATGCCTGGCTTCTTTTATTCAACATAATGCTTGTAAGTTTCATCCATGCTGTTGCATTATTAGCAGCAGTTATTCATTTTCATTGACACATAGGCATAACATGGAGATGTGGGTTCAGTTCCAGACCATGACAATAAAATGAATATTGCAATTAAGAAGGCCAAACTTTTTTGGTTTTCCAGTGCATATAAAAGTCATGCTTACACTATACTGTAGTCTGTTAAGGGTACAACAGCATTATGCCTAAAAGAACAATGTATTAATATATAGCTCAATTTAAAAATACTTTAATGCTAAAAAATGTTAATCATCTAAGCTTTCAGTAATCTTTTCGGAACAGTAACATCAAAGATCACTGATCACAGATCACCATAACAAATATGATAATAATGAAAAAGCCTGAAACAGTCCAAGAATTACCAAAATGTGGTACAGAGACATGAAATGAGCACATGTTACTGGAAAAACAGTGCCAATACACTTGTTCAACTCAGGGCTGCCACAACCTTAAAAAAGGTTGTTTAAAAAAAAACAACACACTAATATCTGCAAAGCACAATACAGGGCAATAAGAAAAGATATGGCTGCCTATATAAATGAAATTTACCATAATTCATTTCTCTATACAGATGAGAGCATGGGGCTATTATGAACAGCACTGCCATGAATGTTCTTTCCCACATCTTTGGGAACACATATGTAAGCACATCTGTTGGATACATACCCAGAAGTGTTTTTCTTAGTCATAAGTACATTAATACTCACTTTCAGCTGGTACTATCTAAGAGTTTTCCAAAGTAACTATCCTAATTTATTTTTACACTAGCAGTGTATGAGAGGTCTAGATGTTTCACATCCTCATGATCACTTTTCTCCCCTCAATCTTTTAAATTTTAGCCATTTTGATGGGTGTGTAGTCAGATCCTACTTTCATTTCTCTGAAGAGTAATGGGGCTGAACATTTTTTTGTTCATGTTTATTGACCATTTCAAGATCTTTTATATTGTTTTGTATTGTGTCCATTTTTCTTTTTCTGTCTCTTATTGGTTTGTAAGAAACTTTATATATTTTGTTGGTTATATGCATTGCTAAGATCACCTCCCATTCCAGGGCTTTTTTTTTTTTTTTTTTCCACTTTCTGACTTTTTACTTCCTGAATGACTTTTGCTGAACAAAAGTTCTTTTTTAATGTAGTCCAATTTATCATTTCTTTTCTTTAAAGTGAATGCCTTTTTTGACTTAAGAAATCTCTGCTTGTTCCAAGATCAAGAATAAAATCTTCGTTATTTTACAGAAATGTTACTGATTTATGTTTTACACTTACACCAAAAAGTCACTTGAAAATACTGGCTTTATATAGTTTGAGGCTGGAGCCAAGACTCATTTTTTTTGCCGAAGTGAATAAACTATCTGACCTAGCCCAAGTTATTGAAAAGATTATCCTTTCCTCATTGCTCTGCAATGTAAGCATTGTCATAAATCAAACTATAAATCAAATGTTAATCTACACGTATGAGTCAGTTTCTGAAGTTCATTTTCCATAGACCAAACTGTCTATTCTTGAGCCAACATCATATAGTCTCATTTAAATTTTGAGTTTCTTTCAGGGTCCTTCTGTCTTCGTTGATTTATTGTTAAATATCCCTATTTAATCATTTCTTAAATGGATGTCTTTTAGGTATTCTTTGTTCTCTTCCCTTTTTTAACATTACACTCCACAGAATGAACACAACAGGAGCCTCCACAATATGCAGGCTGTCTTAGCTATACAGTTGGTAAACTCTGCAGAAAAACTCACTCAACCTTCAAGTTTTACCCTACACCAAATGGATCAATGGTCTTAGTTTCCCATTTCAGATAATAAAATGTTTGCAGTAACTCAGTTACTTTAACGGCAATATTTTCTGCCAAAAAGACCCAAAAAGACTGACTGAATAATAATGATGACTACTGGCTAATTTCTTTCATTCAACAGTAGTTATTCAAGTTATTCAAGTTTCTAAAACTTCTATTTCTTCTTCCCAAACAATACCAGACTCCTGTCCAATATGTACCAGAAGCTAACTTAGTATCTTTTGACACAAAATAACACTTACCTGACTGAGAGAAGAGACAGAGCTCTCATGACCATGGTTCTGGCCAGAAGAACCTGAGCAGCAGCTGTCACTCTCCTTAAAGCAACCACCCGGTCATGAGGATTTGCTAAGGCAGCCGCCTGTTCACCCAATGTTATTCTCCCAGAGGAACTCTTTTCTACAGAGCCATGGCAACCTGAAAAATGTAAGATTTTGTTCAGTTTTCAAGAAAGTAAGGAAAAAAATAGCCAAACTACTGAAAAATTTTCCCTAGGTAGCCAGGTTCTAGGCTACTAGGAAATAAAGCAAATCAATGTATTTTGCTCATCCATAAAACTTTGTTATATAGAAAATGGTTACGGAGAAAGAGATATTTCTAAGTCAATAACTAACTATAGGAAAAATATGATTCTTGAATTTTTCTGGTTTTATTTATTTTTGCTCATGTATCTCTTCCACTGATATTAACAAATACAGAAAAAATATAGTTTTAAAAATATGCTTTGAGTACATATTTAGTATTTCATAAAGTGTCACCCAAATTAAAAAATACTACAAAATAGTTTTTGTTTCCTGGTTTCTCTTAACACAAAGTTAAAAAAAAACAAAACTATGCATTTTATAAATTCTTTTTATCACTTGAATATTTTATAAAAACAAAAGAATCAGAAGTTAATATTGCATTACACCTTCAAAACATTAAAATACCTGGCTAAATATAGTTGATGGGATAGAAAATATTGAGCTCATTATTATTAACTTCTACCTTTATTATTTACTTTTCTAAGAAGCAAATTAATATAGACTCTATAAAATCCATGCCAATCAGCATTACCAGTTTACCTATTTGCATCAGAGTCTCTTCCATACTGTTGGTTGCTGTTACCATTGCTACTGATGCTCCTAATGGATCACTGTCAGGGAACTGAACTGGTTCTGGTACAATGCGGCGGTCATTTAAACCAAGAGGGCCAGCAAGTAATTCAAACTCTTCTTCACCCGTTAGCTTTTCATCTTCATCAACATCCAACATGTCCCAGTCTTCTGGAGTTTAAATAAAGAAATGGATGGTATGTAAATATAAACACGACACAACCCTGCTGGCAATGGTTATTGTGAGATAGGTCTAAAATGCAGATGGATTGAAAGCCTAGTCAGTGCCTACAAAATAAAATATAGCACCATCTCCTGGTGACCCAACTAAACTGCACTCTGGAGTCACAGTGGGACTAAGGGAAAGGGAGTGAGAGCAAATCCATTTAAACCAATAGCACATGTTACAGTTGGTCATGGAAGTTTCAACTAAAAAAAAATATTGTTATGGGGCCAACAAGGAGTAATCGACCCTGTCCATGATCATTAGGAAATGAGTTATTCCAAATAAAAGAATGCTGCAGATAAACTGATGCTTACTTCATTTTTTACTTTCCACAATTAGGATGAAAATTAAAAATGTATTAATACTTCATACTTTACCTACTTTGAAAAAATATACATGCCACACAGAAATTAACATTCTGTGGGAAAATATTAGAACCCAGGTCTTTTTCCCTTGATTTTTAAAACTAGGGCTATTGCTATCATATACTATCTTGAACTTTTGGGGGGAAGTTTAAGTTGACGACGTGTATGTAAATACAAAGAAACATATGAAGGCTAAGTTTTAGTAACAGATATTAAGTAGAAGGTACATACAAAAATACATGTGACATAAAGAGGTTCTCAAAACAACTACCTTCATACACACTGTCCTGCTTGCCAATAAGATCTGGAGCTTGTCCTTTGTACCTGCACCAAACACAAAGAACATTGTGTTTTCATATAAAACAATTACTACTCCAAAGTGAAAATTATGTCATTAGGACATTTTAAAAGGTCATTAATAAAGCAACACAAAATAAAAAAGTATGTTTCATGTTATGGAAAGTGAAAGTGTTAGTCGCTCAGTCATGTCCGACTCCTTGCAACTCCATAGACTGTAGCTTGCCAGGCTCCTCTGTCCATGGGTTTCTCCAGGCAAGAATACTGGAGTGAGTTGCCATTTCCTCCTCCAGGGGATCTTCCCATACCGAGGGATCGAAACTAGGTCTCCTGTGTCTCCTTGCATTGGCAGGTGGGTTCTTTACCACCAGGCGCCACCTGGGAAGTCCCTTCATGTTATGGGCTAATGTAATAAAAACTACTGGTATGTAGGTGTTTACAAAATCAGTGATTATTTTATCAAATAACTGTGGAGGTTTCTGGGTGACCAACATAAATCTTTTTTCCCCCCAATTTATTTATTTTTGGTTGCACTGGGTCTTCACTGCTCCATGTGGGCTTTCTCCAGTTGCGGTGAGCGGGGGCTGCCCCTCACTGCAGTGCACGCCCGTCTCACCGCAGTGGCTCCTCTTGTTGCAGGGCGCAAGCCCTAGCGTGCTCAGGGTCTAGCAGCTGGGGCACATGAGCTTCGGCTGCTCTGCAGCATGTGGAATCTTCCTGAACCAGGGATTGAACCCATGCTCCCTACATTGGCAAGTGGATTCTTAACCACTGGATCAGCAGGGAAGTCCCCTACATAAATCTTTTAATCAAAGCCTATTCCAGAACACTTTAAGGGTTTTAATAGTTGACAGTAAGGGCAAAAACTTACTCATTAGCAAATTAATTGCTATTTAGGAATATAAAGAAGTAATATTTTCATGGAAGCTTGTTTAAATAGTCTATTTTTTTAATCAAGAAACAAGACCTTAATCAAGATGTCAAAAATATGGTGAAAAACACCAAAGGAAAAAAAGGAACATAAGCCTCCTGAAGGTTAAAGCAAGGTTAACACAATTTGTTAACAAATTTAAAATTAATACAGTCAAACTCCAGTGAAGGACCTGAGGCCATACCACTGTTCCCAGACTACAGACTGCCACCTCTGGCAGGAACTTGAATTCTTCCACCTCCCTCATCCCTGTATCTAATTCAGCAATCATAGGACTTTATAAAGGAAATAAATAAAGTGAAAGTGAAGTCGCTCAGTCGTGTCCGACTCTGTGCGACCCCGTGGACTGTAGCCCACCAGGCTCCTCCATCCATGGGATTCTCCAGGCAAGAGTACTGGAGTGGGTTGCCATTTCAGGTAACTCCTCACATGAAGAAAACTACAATCCCCATGTCTTAATGAGAGATACTTTAAATACTTCAGCCAGAGGGCCTGGATATCTACACAGTTTCAAGGTACCTTTCAGAACTTGTTGCCTTGGATTTGGTCTTCAGGGCTAAGTACTTTTCCCTGCAGCTGCCGCATAGCAGGTAGTATGGATTTCCACTTCCACATTCACCACCGAACCAGCCATCCACATAGGAGCCGTTGCTGCGATAGCCCTGGCGGTTTGCGCTGCGCCCGCATCCTGGGTGATTTCTCTTCATGTGCTGATTGAAGTTGATGACACTGCATTCACACAGCTCACACACCACCACTTCTTCCCTGTCTTCAGATTCACAAACATGCTGCACAAAATGATTTCATAGTACATGATCAGTCAAGTTAACATAAAATTAAGAAGAGGTAAACAGATCATTTATATTAAACTACTTGTTTATATATGCTGGAATATTTGCAAAATGTTTATCAAAGCTATAACAAATCAAAATTCAGATCACACAGTCTGAAGGTGTTCTTTGCCCATTCCTCATACTAAGTGACAATAAAAGTAACTGACTATACTACTGAGAAAAAAAATATTAATAAAAACAATCTGCCTCATCTCAATTATTTAAAATCCCTCCAATGAAAACTTTTATCTGATCATAACATGCACATCTATTTTCTGAATTTCTAAGAAGTCATTAGATTAATTTATCTTATTAAGTCAATATGGTATATGATCTTCCCTATAAAACTTACACTTGTGAACTTCTCAGTTTCCCTGCTACAAAAAGTGTAATGCTAAACAATGTAAACACACAAACCCACCATGTACCCTGCCCTTTGATGGACATATTTACAAGATCTAGGTGGCACTGGCTCCTAGAATGAGGCACTACAGTGATTAAACAGAACCTATGAAGGAGAAGAGCATGCATTCAATAGCAAGATAAGCACAGCAGCCATGTTGAATACCCAGCAGAGTTGATTGGGATCGGATGCTTATTTTGGAATCTATCTTTGATATTAGAAGCAAATGATCACAATATGGCTCTATTCATCCAGTCTGGGGAGAGAAGCAATAAAATCGCACAGAGAAAGCAACAAGAGAGACTTTTTCTTATTAGATTGTAGGTATCAAAGTAACCTCAAGTGTTAGAGCCCCAAACTTCAGGATGAGATGTCAGACTTTTCAGAGTGTTACAACTCTAGGCAAGGCTGTTATTAGTAAGCTGTATGAACAGGAGGGCAGGAAAATAAGTCAGAGCAGCCCCCGCTGCAGTCACACACACCCAGGTAGGCCAATCCAGTACCTCTGGGATCCACATTCCCAGAATATCATTGTCACTGGTCAGGTCTTGTCCAAACATAGCTTCCATCGCTTCATCATCAAGATCAATTTCCAATTCCTCATCTAAATTAAAGTCATACAACGCCCCTGGGTCTTGTTGCAAAGATATTCCTTCTCTCCGACTTTGATTCCTGTGGGCCTGCACAGAGCGGTATAACCCCGCTCAGAACAAAACAAGAAAGGCATTTTATTTGCATGTATAAAATAATTCTAAATATTTCGCCAGTTCTTAACTGCCGTACAACGCAGGTTAAGAGCCTATCTCAGCTGACTTACTGGACTCCAAATCATAAACAAAAAACTTTACCTATCGTATGTGCTTCTTCTTCTGTGAAATGGGATAACAGCCTTCATACCTTGCATAGTTGCTGATAGGTTTAAATAAGATAGTCCATGTAAAATATCTCATAAAGTTTCTTATACAGAAGAACACTAAATAAATGTGGGCTGTTATTATCCTTTCAGTTTTTTAAAATCAGTCCCTTTCACTATATATTAAATATACATCCTATATGTTCTAGGACAGTCTCAATGTCTCTGTTCCTATAAACTACTGAATCATTATTTATGTTTTAAGAATTCAAGGATTAAACTCTGCTTTGACAAAAAATATATTCTAGATTTCAGTTTGGAAAATATATTCCCTATAACATATTTCATATGCCAAGAACATAATTTTCAAAATATTTGCTAATGTAATGGAAAAATACATTTTTGCTTATTCAGGGCCTTACCTAGTAGTGAAGCCCTGAAGTCCACAAAGTACATCAGAAAAGCCAGTGCCTACTTGGCACAGAACTCTTTCTAGTTCTTTCTCACCTGTGATGTCTTAAACATGTATTTTCACTTCTTAAATTATGTTTCTTGAGGGCAGAGAGAGCATTTATGAAATTTCTCAGTATCTACAAGTGACTACTAAAGCCTTCTGCATCCAGAGGGAACTTAAAAACAAATTTATGAATGTATGCTGTGATTTAAATTAAATAAAATTATATAAATGAATAGAAAGTAATATGCAATAGTTGCTCTTTGAATGTGGAGGTACTGAATATTTAGTATTATTAATCTACATCTTCTTTAATGTTTCTTTTACATTGACTTTAAAATATAAACAAACTATATAATACTTTCACCAAGAGAAGGATGTGAAACATATACTTACCTGCTCTTGCTAGCAATGTTCGAGCAGCTAAATCAAACTTGTGCCTTCTTGTTACTGCTGAGCGACCCCTAGCTGGTGGTCCACTTCCAGAAGCTGTATTCTCTGCATGATCCAGATTATCAGCACTAAAAGTGCAAGTTTGAAAGTAATGCATATTTTAGAAAATCATCATGAACAGAAAACACAGGTACTAACTTGGTTGCAGTACGTTTTCCTCCAAATATTATCAAGAACAATATGTTTATGATAAAATTTTGAAATATATCTTTTGTGCTCGGCAAGGTTCCTAAGTTATAAATGTCATATTGCTCTGAGCAGTAATGTTATCTGATTTTGAAATATACCAACCATGAAATACAAGTTTAAATTCAAATGAGGTCAATAGCCTTAAATAAATCTTAAATGATTATATACTTAAAATCTGAAATGACTGGGAATCCTTGCCTTGGAGCAACAGATATTTCAAAATAAGCTATGGAAATATTCACTGAGCTTGTCAGAAAAAGCCTGCAGATTAATATAAGACACAAGCCCCAGTATGACTTCATGAACTAAAATGAAATGAAGATTTAAAGTCATAAGAAGTGCTGAATAAGGAGCATTTTAGAAAGAATTACAGAATAGCTTTTACATTTTATTTTTAATTGCATGATAATTGCTTTACAATGTTATATTCGTGTCTCCATTTCTTTTCAGGCTAGGCATTATTACAGAATTTGTTTTGCAACTTTAAAAAAGGGTGTATTGCATTCGATATTAAAAACTAAAGATGAGATGAAAATATAAACCTATATTAACAGACACAAAGATTTCTACTGAATGCATTAAATCAATTATATAAAAATGAACATTCTAGTTATTTAACATATAATAATATTTTATCAACATGTTTATTTCAGAATAAACAGTTTTTAGTTTGTTCTTTTCAGCAACTTTATATTAAAATTATTTCCTTATTTTCATAAAAATATCATTCAAGTCAAGATCTGTCATGTCATTTTTACCCTTCACATAAACATAAACTTGTAACTGAAATGTCCATCTTTTCATATATCTCTAGTTATCAACTTTATACATTGGAAGCACCTATGAAGGAACATAAGTGGGGCTCTTGAGGCACCATTTATAACACATAGAACAGGAATATGGAAATTGGAATTTCACCTTTCACTAAAGCCTTCCTCCATTTCAGCAGCATCAGCTGACGGTATGTCTCCTGGTGACTGCAAATAACAGGGATCATTTGACTTCCCACCACTGCCTGCAACTGCTGCTCCGTGCCTTGAGTCAGCTGTGCTGCCTGACTGGGGCTCCTCCTCATCTTCGTGCCCAGGGTGCTCTATCATCCACATGGCAAGGACGGTGATGTTCTGGGCATCAGCCTCGCCTCGAGCACCTGAATGGGTGGAAAAAAGGTCGAGTATTGACTTTGGGCAAAATAATTATTTCTGTTATCAGTTTAAGAGTGCCTGCTATGATGCAACTATAATTAAATCTTGTATTAAAAATCTTATTAAGCTTTATGGCCTCTTAAAAAACATATTGCCCTTAATAAAGATGATGCTTCCTATATCTGCATATACTGATACTTAAAATTACAGTACCTGTGGCTTCCATGGCTTTCGCAATCTGCCGGAGAGAGAACCCCATTTCTAACAAGGGTACCGCAATCGCTGGAGGAGGAGGAGAAGTTGAAAGTCTACTGCTTGGGTCTGACAAGGCTGAAACAAAAGAAAGAGAGGTAAAGTCCTAAATATCACTATATACCACGAGTAAAAAGTGTTCCTTTAGTGACCATAATTCCCAATTTTCTTAATACTGTCCAAATTTAATGAAATGTTAAAGAATTTACTAATTGAATGTGATTAAATTTGATAGAGCTTCTTAAGGTTGTTTTTTTTTTTAGTTTTTCTTAAAGATAAACCAGCTATTATGAAATAAACCTGCTGAAAACAATGGTTAATATTTTCTTTTAAAAAGTTTCCTATTTACAAAAAATTTTTAATTTTACAGAAATTTTAAAGAATAGTACAAAAAATTCTTTTACCCCTGAACCACTGGAGAATAAGTAAAAGACATAATGTTCCATCTTCCCTGAATATACTAATACATCACTGCTACAAATAACAACATTCTCCTGCATAACCACAATGCAACTATCATAGTCAGGAAATTCACAATTATCATCTAATCCAGATTCTAGTTTCAAGGAAAGTCCTGATAATGTTTTTTACAGCAAAGGATCCTATCCAGGATAATCTTTACATTTAATTTTTCATGTCTCTTCAGCCTCCTTTAATCACTTTGATATTTAGAAGATTCCAGGCCAGTTACAGGGTAGAAAGTCCCTCAATCTGGTATCTGCTATTTCCTCATGACTAGATTCAGGTTGTGCTTTTTGGCAGGAGTATCACAGAACTGATGTTGCCTTCTTACTGCATTCTATTAGATGGCCCATGATTTTATTTTGTCTCATTACTGATGATGTTAACTTTGATTACTTGAGTTAAGCTGGTACCTGCCAGGTTTCTCCACTGTAAAGTTAACTCTTTCTTTTCCTTTGTAATTAATAAGTATTTGTGGAGAAGAAACTCTGAGAATATGTAAATATCTTATTCTTCATCAAAGTTTCACTCAGCATTTACTATATTGGGGTTTCCCTGGTGGCTCAGACAGTAAAGAATCCACCTGCAATGGTAGAGACTCAGGTTCAATCCCTGGGTCAGGAAGGTCCCCGGGAGAAGGGAATGACTACCCACTCCAGTATTCTTGCCTGGAGAATCCCATCGACAGAGGAGCCTGGTGGGCTCAGTCCCTGGGGTTGCAAAGAGTTGGATGAGACTGAGGGACTAACACTTCCACTTTCATTTGTTTACTGGCTGAATTAATTATCATTATGATAGCTGACAAATGATGGTATTTTAAAGTCCACCAGTGCTTTCAGATTCATCAGTTGGTATTCCACTCTAAAGCAAAGCTCCTCCTTTTTCATATGATTATGGATTCTTATTGCATTCACAACTTATTATCTGTTAGTATAATTATTGTTTTTTATGTCCCAAATCTCCCAGATTTGGCCAGTGGATGCCCTTCCATTCTAATTTCTATGTCCTTCAGGCCTGTGCCCATCATTCTCTGAGTATTCCACCACTTAGTGGCACAAGTCATTCTACACTCATCTCATACTCAGACCTGAAGTGCCACTTCTCTCAGAAGATCAAGGTTCCTTCTTATAGAGAATAGTATTTAGAAGATAGGATTTTGGCACTAGGTGTGTGTACTGCTATTGAAGCATCACTGCTTCAAGGCTCTCTCAGTGGACAGTTGCCAGTGGAGGCCCTCTTCAACCTACATGGCTCTGACACCTAGTGCCAGACCGTGAGGACACTTCCTCACCCCAGCTGGACTCAAAAGCTCTATGCCAGGCCACTCCACACACAGAAGTTTTTTTCACCCAAATCTGGCTCTGACAACCCACTCTGGTCTACCATGCCACACACCTCCCTTAGCCTGCTGGCATGAATGCCTGCCTAGACTGGCCTCACTTAACAGCTTTTGAATTGGATTAGTAAGGAAGAAGGGAAGGAGGGAAGACTATAATTCTTATTTTTGCTTAGAAAAAAAGTCATTACTGCTACCGTGGTGATAGCCCTGATGTATCTGTTGAAGTTCACCCTCTTGCCATGAAAGATAACAAAGGCTAGATTTACCCTCACCTTAAGCAACTAAAAAAAAAGACAAAAATTATCAAATAGTCTGCAGATGAATAGGCAGTGTGGGACAGTAATTCCTGAAAGAAGGAAATCAAATGAGGCAAGATGTAAAACTGCCTTAGCTTACGGCCTGGAAAAAATTTCCAAACCTGCAGATCAGGGAAGGCAAATTCAAGCTAAACTTAGGAGTCTCTCTGAATGGTGGCGACAAAGTACAGATTCAAAGGTGGCTAGAATGAACAGGGTAGGATACCAGATACCAGGGTAGGATACTCTTTTCATCTGTGTGAAAAGAAGAAAGCTACACAGAGAACTCCATAAATGTGCAGAGGGTCCTCGTCACCTCAAGTCTTCCAGCTAATGCTAATACAACAACTATCCAAAGTCAGGGAAAGAATCACCCAGAAGCAGCAGGCAGAACAATCCTTAGAGCTCATATAAGGTTGAGAAGCATCTGTGTTACAACAAGCCAGAATAAAAAAAAAACTTTGTAATAATGAGGCATAAAGCACTGGATAGAATACTAAACAAACTGAAGGTTGTCCTGGTCCCACCTAACAAAGCTTAAAAGGAAGTCTTGAAAGAATCCAATTGTTTTCAAGTTACTTAACTGTATTCTAGAACAAAGTTAAAGTACAATTACAGAAGTACAAAATATCTAGCATTCAACTAGATGTCTGGTATCCAATAAAAAGTTACCAAACATGCAAAGAATCAAGAAAGCACAATTGAAAACGAAGAGATAAATTAGTTACTAGAAACAGACCTATAAATGAGAGAATTGATAAATTAAGTACAACAGATACTAAAACAGATACCATAAATACAGTTGACTCTCATTTGTGGATTCCATATCTGCCAATAATTTACTCATTAAAATTGATTTATAACTCCAAAATCAATACTCATGGCACTTTCATAGTCATTCACATGCACAGGATGACCAAAAGATTCAGTCTCCTGATGCATTTATTTCAAGCTAAGGTCACACAAGGTGATGCTGTGTATTCTTGTTTCAGTTTTTCAGACTATAACAAGTACCCTTTTCATGTCATTTAGTGTAACTTTTTTTTTTTTTTCATGTTTTGTGCTTTTTGTTGGCTATTTCATTGTTTAAAATAGCCTCCAAGTATAGTATTGAAATGCTATCTAGTGTTCCTAAGTGCAAGAAGGCTACAATGTGCCTTATGGGGAAAATATATGTTAAGCTTCACACAGGCATGAGTTAATAGTGCTCCTGACCATGAGTTCAATGCTAATGAATCAACAATACATTATATTAAATATGGTGTATTTAAATTGAAACACACATAAAATAAGGCTGTATTTTGATCCGTTGACAAGAGTGTGATCAGAAGCTCGCAAAAAACTAGCCCTGTATTTTCACCAGAAATAGTGGCTCCGTTTTTGCTAATTCTGTGTTCACAGAACATAACTGTTCTAATAATGAGAACTGTTATTCCATGTATTCCATAAGGTAGAGGAAAGACAGAGTATGTTAAACAGACATGGAAAATTAAAAAAAAAATACACAAAAACTTCTAGAAATCTACAATATGAAGGGAAAAACACACTGAATTTCCCAAGACCTTTGGGTGCTTCCCTGGTGGCTCATATGGTAAAGAATCTGCCTGCAATGCAGGAGACCTGGGTTCAATCCCTGAGTCAGAAAGATACCCCAGAGAAGGGAATGGCTAATCACTCAAGGATTCTTGCCTGGAGAAATCCACGGACAGAAGAGCCTGGTGGGCTACAGTCCACAGGGCTGCAAAGAGTCAACATGACTGAGCAACTAACACTTACAATTTCTCTATAAAAAAGGCATAATTCAATCTACAGCTTCAATTCAGAGAAGACAGCTCAGTTTGATGAGGAGGATTCCCTTTAATTAAAAGCACCAGAAAGAAACTCAAAGACTTAGAAAATGAACTTACAGTTGCCAAGAGGAAGGGACAAGTTAAAGCGTTTGGGATGTCACGTACACACTGCTATATTTAAAATGGATAACTAACTTGGAGAACAAGATGGCAAAGGAGTAGGTGGACGTGGAGTGTATCTCTCTACACAGATACATCAGGAATATACCTTCAGACATACAAGAGCACACAGAACACCAGCTGAAAAGAGATGGGAGTACCTGATCAGCTGAAAAGAATATATAGAACCACTCAAAACTAGGGGGGAAAACAGGAGAGTTAGTAGGACTGGACCTGCCCTCAGCGGGTTGGGAAACTGAAGCAGGGGTCCCATACCCACATCAGGGCAATTGTCTGAGTCAGAGAAGAAACATCTAAGGCTGAGAGTGAAACAGCTCATCTATGGCAGCCTAAATGGAATGAGAATCAGACAGTCCTTGCCTCAGCCATACATAACCAGGACAGGGACGCAGGTCCCCTGGAAGGCGTGGAGGCTGGGAGCTGGAGTTTAGGGACTGTGGAGGAATGTCAGGGTGAGAGCTGCTACTGACTGCGGAGAGACAGATCGAGGGGAGGTGAGGGAGGAGCTTGTGGTGGGAATTGCCTGTGGAGCAGAGGTGGGCAGCCATGGAAGCAAGGCAATACTGCTGGGTCACGTGTAGGGGATGGAGCCATTACCATAGCCTCTTTCCCTCCTCACGCCAGCAAGGGCAGCTGAGCAACAGAAAGGTTGGCCCATTAAACACCTGACACACTGAACAACAGAGTAGGAGCCCACCCAGCATGCCCCTTTAAGTGCCTGATGCATGGAACTAGAGGAGAACCCCACCCAGCATGCCCCTTTAAGTGCCTGATGCATGGAACTAGAGGAGGACCCACCCAGCATGCCCCTTTAAGTGTCTGATGCACAGAACTAGAGGAGGACCCCATCCAGCATGCCCCTTTAAGTGCCTGATGCACGGAACTAGAGGAGGACCCCATCCAGCATGCCCCTTTAAGTGCCTGATGCACGGAACTAGAGGAGGACCCCATCCAGCATGCCCCTTTAAGTGCCTGATGCCAGGAACTAGAGGAGGACCCACCCAGAGTGCCCCTTTAAGTGACTGATGCCCGGAACTAGAGGAGGACCCCACCCAGAGTGCCCCTTTAAGTGACTGATGCCCGGAACTAGAGGAGGACCCACCCAGAGTGCCCCTTTAAGTGACTGATGCCCGGAACTAGAGGAGGACCCCACCCAGAGTGCCCCTTTAAGTGACTGATGCTCGGAACTAGAGGAGGACCCACCCAGAGTGCCCCTTTAAGTGCCTGATGCCAGGAACTAGAAGAGGACCCACCCAGAGTGCCCCTTTAAGTGACTGATGCCCGGAACTAGAGGAGGACCCACCCAGAGTGCCCCCTTTAAGTGACTGATGCACGGAACTAGAGGAGGACCCCATCCAGCGTGCTCCTTTAAGTGACTGATGCATGGAACTAGAGGAGGACTCCACCTAGAGTGCCCCTTTAAGTGGCTGATGCACGAAACTAGAGTAGGACCCCACCCAGCATGCCCCTTTAAGTGACTGACATGCCGAACTACAGAGTAGGACCTCAGTCAGAAAGAGAAAGATAAATATCATATTCTGATGCATATATACGGAATCTAGAAAAATGGTACTGAAGAATTTATTTACAGGGCAGCAGTAGAGAAACAGACATAGACAATAGACTTATGGACATGCGGAGAGGGGAGGAGAGGGTGAGATGTATGGAAAGAGTAACATGGAAACTTACATTACCATATGTAAAATAGACAGCCAGTGGGAATTTGCTGCATGACTCAGGGAACTCTGTAACAACCTAGAGCGGTAGGATGGGGAGGGAGATGGGAGAGGGAGGTTCAAAAAGGAGGGAATGTATGTATACCTATGGCTGCTTCATGTGAGGTTTGCAGAAAACAACAAAATTCTATAAAGCAACTATCCTTCAATAAAAAAATAAAGGATAACCAACAAGGATCTATTGTATAGTATATGGAACTCTGCTCAATGCTATGTGGAAGCCTTGATGCGAGAGGGGTTTGGGGGAGAATGGAAACATATATATATATGGCTGAGTCCCTTCATTGTTCACCTGAAACTACCACAACATTGTTAATCAGCTATATGCCAATACAAAACAAAAAGTTAAAAAAAAATCACTTTTAGTGAAGACAAAACACAATGCCCACATAATCAAGTCCCACACATATGGAATGCCAAGGTCTGGGTGTCAAAGTGCATGACAGCACACGCACCTGTGCGGTTGGTTGGCCTTGCTGACTGGGAATCAGGAGAAGTTAAGCTTTGCCTTCTTCCTACTTCATCAGAAGGAGAGGTTGGTAAGGATGATATTGGAGGAGTCTGTGCACGACGTGTGGGAAGCACAGTGGTAGTTGGGTAACTAGAGAACATTTGCCTTTAAGGAAACAATAAAGGTTAGCATAGAAATCCAATTAGAAAATAATATATACATAACAATCTCCTTATAGAAATATGCAACCTGGAAAAACTACACAAGTTGGCTATAGTTTAACTGGGGAGAGGGAAGATAGACTCTGCAGTTTTAAAAATCATTATCTCATAGGATGTTTTTACTATAAAAGTAGTAACACCTTTTCATTTGTTCAAGCAAAATGAAAGCGACGTGACAAGTAGGGAGAATATAGAAATCAGGAAAATAGATTTTTTAAAAATCTCTGCCTTTGTGGAGCTTTCCTTCAATTACAATACTAAGATGACAGGAATATTTTGGTAGGCATATTGTAGTTACACAATAAAGAAGACTTTTAAAGATAGATAATTTATAGTTACTTCAGATATATACATTTACTAGCTAGTCATGAAAGTATTCACATGAATTCAAAGTAATAGTTTATAGGTAAGTTATGGAAACAAAAGATAAGTGCCTAGTCACACAACACAAATGAAAAACAGTATATGAATGTCAGCAGTGTGGACGGATAAAAGTACAGAAGTAACCCCTTTTAGGCTGAGAAGGCAGATACTAGCTAAAGAATAAAGGCCAGGAAGATCCTCACTGACTGCTGCTCTTTAGATTTGCCCAACAGAACTAATGACAACTTTTTAAGCACCAAAAAAGCACTGTCAACCCAGTCAAGTAACTATGATATGATGATGGCAGCTGTTCCCTGATTTTTCTCATGTTAAATGATGGTGAGCCAAGCGAGACAACTGCAACTCTACTAACACAGTCCCAGCCAATATGAGGTAAATGCAGACTAAAAGGAAAGAAGGAGTCACAGGGTTGGTGAATGCCTCTAGGGGCAAGGGAGCATTATTTTACCACTGAATCCCATGCCTGTGAGTTTCAGGGCAACAAAGAGTTACAGTGCTACTGATCCTCTGCTGATGCCTTGAATTCTTTTTTTTTTTTTTTTTTTTTCCATTTATTTTTATTAGTTGGAGGCTAATTAGTTTACAATATTGTAGTGGTTTTTGTCATACATTGACATGAATCAGCCAGCCTTGAGTTCTTAATTGCCAGAAGGATTAAAACACATATTAAAATATCCTCTTTTCCTCCTTTCTCAAACAGAAGTAATTCCTGGAGCTGTGTTAACTTAAGAGAGACTAAGAGATAGGCAACGTGTGGGGACTGGCCACTGGTATAGCTACTAGGATTAACACTACTTCTGCCTTAAAAAAAACTAGAACAATAATTTTTATTCTGTGGGCTGAAGCTCACTGCATCAGAATCACAGAGACTTAATTCATAGGCAAACTAGGCACCACACTGGACCTACTGAACGTGACTTGCTGGGAGATACAGCCCCAGAGCTTTAGAAAGCCTCCCAGATGGCTCTTGAGTACAACAAAATTTTACCATCATTACAATAACAACCACTCTCCTACTCTCTTAAGAGGTCAGTCTCACACTGGAAATTAATGGAGCTGTCAATTAATGGAAGGGGGGAAAGAAATAAGAAAAGGGAAAGTAAACATTCTGCTTCCCTTAATTTCACTTAAGCCCTAGTTAAAAGAGGTCACAAAACAGTCTCTCTCCAAGGATGTTCCCTTAAAGGTTTTCATTTGGAAAAGAAAAAAAAAGGTTTTCATTTTGTCTAAACCTCTGGCAAACTGAAGCAAAAAAAGAAACAAACATTCTTTGGAATTTACAAGTCCAGAAAATAGGTTTGGCTGAAGAAGAATCATCAGACATGCTCTTTCATGTGAAGAGCAGATTTGTTTGATCTTTTCAGAAAGAATAAAAGTACACTTAAAGAATTATACGCTTAAAAAGAAAATATCTGAGAAAAGAAAATTATTTTCCTGTAGTTACGCTGTTTCTTGAGGCTCTAATATTCAAAACACAGTATATACTTCTAAAGGAAAAAAAAAATATATTCAAAAGCCTAGCCAAACAAGCAAGCAAAAAACCAAACAAACCATTATAAGGAGATAGAGTACTACAGTACCTGATTCTCAGTGGCACTGTTGATTAGATCTGGGACCACCACTAATTGGCTGTGAGGCTTCGGGCAAGTTATTAAACTTCTGAGGGGGCATTTTCAACCTCAGTAAAATGAATTTGACTATATGATCTTAGGTTGCCTCTAGCTCTAGAATGCCTTGCCATAGTTGGGCACATTCTTCATAAGAAAACAATCATGTGTCTAGAATCACAGGCATCAATATAGCAGACATTAAAGGTCAACTTCCCTACCTGAGAAGACTAAGGGGCATCACTCCTGGGGACTCAGATGCAGGCACCGTTTCTGTGTCAGTGACTGGAGTCGTGGCAGTTGTGGTGTCCTCCAGTGAGCTGCTCATAAAGGAAGTTGTACTTGAGGCTGATGGGCTGGTGGTAACTGGGGTCTGTGCCTGTTGGGCTTGGTCACTTTCTTCAGCTTGTTGATCAATCTCTATAAACCAAGGTTATGGTTAAGACAGTAGTAAGGATTTTATTTTAAGTGATAAGGAAATGGGAAACTTTTAATTTGGAAAGTTTCTGATTTATTTCATAAGTATCAATTTCTGTGAAGGATTTACAGAAAAAAATGTTCTTCTATATATACATCCTTATATTCACTATTGTGGGGATTTCCAGGTAGCTCAGTGGTAAAGAATCAGCCTGTCAATGCAGGAGACGCAAGACACCCAGGTTCGATCCCTGAGTCAGGAAGAGCCCCTGGAGTAGGAAGTGGCAACA
The DNA here is from genome assembly GCF_963930625.1 of Muntiacus reevesi. NCBI lineage: Eukaryota > Metazoa > Chordata > Mammalia > Artiodactyla > Cervidae > Muntiacus > Muntiacus reevesi. The sequence goes on along the minus strand of NC_089255.1, from coordinate 44,885,177 downwards.
CACTCCAGTATTCATGCCTGGAAAATTTCATGGACAGAGGAGCCTGACGGGCAACAGTCCATGGTGCCACAAAGAACTAGATACGACTGAACATACATTCATTATTGTCTCGTTATCATAGCCTCTTTGCCAACATTACTTTGCAGAAAAAGGTCCGTCTAGTCAAAGCTATGGCCAGTAGTCATGGATGGATGTGAGAGTTGGACTATAAAGAAAGCTGAGCACCAATGAATTGATGCTTTTGAAATGTGGTGTTGGAGAAGACTCTTGAGAGTCCCTTGGACTGCAAGGAGATCAAACCAGTTCATCCTAAAGGAAATCAGTCCTGAATAGTCGTTGCAAGCAAGCACTGATGCTGAAGCTGAAGCTCCAATACTTTGGTCACCTGATGCGAAGAACTGACTCATTGGAAAAGATCCTGATGCTGGGAAAGATTGAAGGCAGGAGGAGAAGGGGACAACAGAGGATGAGATGGTTGGATGGCATCACTGACTCAATGGACATGAGTTTGAGCAAGCTCCAGGAGTTGGTGATGGACAGGGAGGCCTGGAATGCTGCAGTCCATGGGGTCACAAAGAGTCAGACACGACTAAGCAACTGAACTGAACTGACTATAGCCTCTACAGACAATAATGTAACAAGCTCTTGTAATTATTCGTTTCTTACTTGAGAGAAGGTACTCTTTCACTTATTCTTGCAAGATTTAACCAGAGGTTCTCTAAGAATCATTAAAACTGTGTTTCCTTAGCACTTTGATTTTGATGTCTATCTTTAGTCTTCAAACAACAAAGATGAAGATATGTAAATGCAAGAATAAAAACATCGACAGAAACTCCCAAGTTCTAAAAAAGGACAATGCCTCACAAAATAAACTACTCTTAAGGGTTTTTTTGTTTTGTTTTTGTTTTCTTACATTAAAATGTCTAAGGGCTTACAAAGTATTTGCAATTTTTTCTTATCTGGTAAGGGAACTTACAAATAAACATAATCAAGATAGCAGTTGTTACAAATAGCTAGCTAATTCTATTCCATTTGTGAAGTGACCAGCTACTTTTCATAATCATGATCTTAACAACTCCTGTTTATACGCACCATACACCTCTCTCTGCCTGTTTACTATCTAAGCCAAAGAAGGAAGAAGGGGAATAAGGGAAAATGAAAAAGAAGAGGAAGTGGGAGGGAAGGAAGTAAAAAACAAGGAAGCACCATGAAGGCAGGTGACTTTGTTTTGTTCACTGTTGACTCCCCAAAATCTAGAAGGGTACCTAGCACACTGTAGGTACTCAATAAATATTTACTGAATGAATTTCATTTTTATTCTCAGAACTCTTATTACCACCAAAGGTGAGGATAAAAGATAAACAAGGATTTTTACACATAATATATAGCCTATGAAAGTAGAACTTTTAGAAAGTCCTTTAAAATATCTCTTTAAGTTATCAGAATAATAAATATATATATATATACTGAATCAGAACAATAAATACATGAGTACCTTTTGTGGCATGAGCTAAATTTCAGTTTTACAAAATGTAATAATTATTAAGTTCCAATACTTCCATAAGTTAAAAATAAAAAAATTACAAGTACAGGCACACCTTGCAGATACTGCGGGTTTGGTTCCAGATCACTGCAATAAAGCAAATATTGCAATAAAGCGACTTTTTTATTTCCCAGTGCAGAAAAAATTATGTTTACACTATAATCTATTGAGTGTGCAACAGCATTATGTCTAAAAAACAAAAACCAATGTACATATCTTAACTAAAAAAATACTTCATTGTTAAAAAATGCTAACCATCATCTAAGCCTTCAGCAAGTCACAGTAGCAACATCAAAGATCACTGATCACAGATCACCATAAGAAATACAATAATGACGAAAAAGTCTGAAATGCTGTGAAAATTACCAAAATGTGACAGAGACACAAAGCAAGCAAATGCTGTTGGAAAATGGCACTGAAAGACTTGCATAACCCAGAGTTGTTACAAATCTTCTGTGTAAAAATGCAGTATCTGCAAAGTGCAATAAAAAGAGGTATGCCTGTAGACAGATAGTTATTAATATAAAGAAACAGAAAGGAACTGTCTGCCTTGCAAAGGAAAAAACACTGTGAAAACTTTTTTAGGCAAAAAAATTTATAAATCACTTACAGAATATATCACTCTGACAATTATGAGTAATGTCAACAGCACAAAGCAAAAATTTTTTAAAAATCACATAACTTACCTTGCTTAATTTTGCCCCCAAATTGGTCTTCCAAAAGCCCATGGACCACTAATTTATAGATCATGGCTTGAGCTCGTTCCAGATCTGCTAATCCCAGTGCTCTCTTTATGGGTGACCGCATGACTGCGCGCTTCACCATGTGGCGCATCAGAAACTGCAGTGCTGCGCGCATCTCCACGTCTTCATGAACAACTGGAGAGCTCGCACAGTCTGAGTTGTGGCCATTTTCAGCCAGAACTTTTGGTATCAGCAACAGCTCAGCATATTTACTGCAGCCAAGAAGAGCGCTGAGTGACTTCATAGCACCGAGGTAGAGATAGGACAGCTGGACCGCTCTGATTTCTGACTGGGCTATGTCATGGTTTTTGGACACATGCTCGTGATTTTTTCTTTTTCCTTCTGTTATCTGATGTTGGGATTCCGCACCTGGCACTGCTGAATCTAAAGAAAATGAAGCTATTTCGTTTTCTGATTTGGAGCTTGTGGTAGCCTTAACATCATCAGATGTTAAGACTGTTCGTGTATCTAAAGCAGATTCACTCTCAATTTTCTGTTCAACATCCCCTTTCTCCTCAGATTCATGTCGGTGTTTCTTTTCATGTCGCTTGGTGCTCTGTTTGCCCATGTCTTCATGAATGCCAGTCAGATATGTGAGGTCCAGCAACACAGAAGCTGTCAGGCCTCGAAATCGTGCCACGTCAAAAGGAAGTGGTTCACAGGGTTCCAGATTATACAATGGAGTATCACTAGGCGACCAAAAAGTTGGGAAGCTTTAATAAAGATCAGAATGACACAGGAAGAAGCAAGTGAGGGATAGACAAGAGGAAGGTATAGAAAATAATGTAGACAAAATAAGATGTATCAAAATAGAGAACAAATTACACAAACTAGAGAACTCATTACAAACAGAAAAATGAATCTATTATGAGAAAAATCGGGAGATGTGATGTTAAACGCAAAAGCAATGAGATTTTGCTGCGCCTTCAAATATGAATATTCATTATTATATGACATAAGCCAGGGACTAGCAAAATTTCTATAAAGAGCCAAATAGTAAATATTTTAGGACTTGGAGGCCACATGGTTTCTGTTACAACTTTTCAACCCTGACATCGTTGTATGAAAGCAGTCACTGATGTACCTGAATGAATGCTTGTGGCTATTTAACTTGAACAGAAGCTGGGCCAGATGTGGTTTGCCAATCCCTAATGTAAGCTGTTCAGAAAGTTTGTACAATAAATCTAGCTTATTATATGGGTAATGGCCATTTATAACCTATTCCAGATTAAGACTTTGATTCATTCAGAGAAATTACCTTGTAGTCTTCAATAAGTGCTTTCAATTTTAAGCGAAAAGATGACTACATATTTCCTAATATCCAGCAAGAATTTCCAAATGTTTCAACATGCTATAACCATTAATAAAGAACTGGAATAGAAAGCTTTAGCAAATATACAAAGTCTGGTGACATACATTTGTTCTATTAACCTAAGTTTTGGTTCCAGCTTAACCTACTCTTATTTTCTCTTTGGGTCATTTTTCTTATTAATATTTGTTTTAATTTAATCATTTCGCTTTATTGTATGCATCTTAGTAAGGCATCATAAATCCTTTCCAAAACAAGGCAAAGAATTAAAGAAAAGGTAGATACTTTCACAAATAAAATTTTCATTGTTTTCTTAGCTTGGAGTCCATTAATTCCTGAAATTGTGTGTAAACTCACATGTGTTTATTTTTCAGCTGAGAGGGTCCATAGCTATCATTATATAACAGTACCACCTCCAAAAAATACTGAAGAACCATTGTTTTTTATATTGTCCCATGTCATATTAACAATGGAATCACTTTAAGCAGTATAATGAACAGTTACATAATTTCTGTGTTTTCAAATGATACAATTATGTAATCATTAATTAAGTGAGTCCCCTTATTGACTGAAATACTTAACATACTTCCCTTTAAACATATGAAGTTTCTATTTCACACAAATTCTACCTGATTCCAAACGCATCTAAATGCTTTTAATAAGCACACAGTTTGTGCCAAATAAACATAATTTTCATACCTATCAAAAATGTTGCACACTGAAGGTATAGAAATATATGCTTTAAAAAAAAGCAAGAATATTTTAAAATAACAGATAATATAAAACCTAATTTTAGTCACTCAAATGTTCCCATCCTACATTCAAAGCCTTCCTATATAAAATGGAACTAAGAGATCTGCTGTCTGGCTTTTTTTCTGCCCCAATGTGTAATGGAAATGATTAAAAAGCAGGAAGTTAAATGAAAAATAGACAGAAGGATCCTACTTAATCTAAACTACTGAGCTTACCATTTTTTTTCCCCACAAAACAAAGTAAAAACTATGTATTTTACAAACTACTAGTATTCCAAGGAACACAAGTTTGGGAAATACCCCTTTAGGAAATCAATAGTACTCATACCCAGATGTACGAAAAATATTATTTTAAAAAGTTAACTGGCAGCTCACGTAAAATACATAATTACTCACCGTACACAGGCAACAGCACATTTCACCAACAAAGACTCATTTGCTAACAGTGTAACGCAACAAATCATACCTGATGGTAATTTCTGCTTCATCCCATTGGACTTTGGCAGACGTGCTGCCCTCTTTGACCACTCCCAGCAGCGTGGCATGGCGCCCAGTTTGCTTGTGAACACACCGACCTCCAACTCTAAGACCAGCATCAACTCCTCCTATCACCGCCAGCACAGGCCACACCTCTATGCAAAGGGTCCTCAGCTGCGGCTCTGACAGGTCAGCAAGGCCATGTCTACTGTGTTTACCTTTCTCTTCCTCTTTGTTCTCCTTTTCTTCTCTCATTTCATTTTCCTCTCGGCTTTGAACTGAACGGCTTTTCTTTAGCTTCTGACCTGACTCTTTAATACATATCTTAATTTTGTATAGCCTTTCCATCATTTTTTTGTTAATGCAGTAAGTCCAGCGGTCTGTTCGATGAAGGATACGAATAAGTTGAATAGTGGCCTCTGCCAGCACTGCAGCTACTGGACTACAAATAGGATCTCCTGGAAGGAGGTCTCGTGGTGTGCCACGCATCTGCATATCACAAATTTTCACCTGTAAAAGAAAAGAGGGTGGCAAATGTGTGATTATTAATAGTCAACCTCAACTATTAATTCTGTAAACCACAAAACTATAAATCTAGCACATATAATCCCATGTGGAACTAGTATTTGGTCTCCTCATATATGTGTATTGTACTATTGGCCCTCAATAAGGAGTGAGCAAGTATTACAGCTCTACTAAAATTGGTAGCAGTATGGTCCTGAGAAATAAGTTACCCTGTCATTTAAACCTTCTGCAGCCTGTGAGTAGGAATGCTGCTGTGGTCACTCAAAAGATAGGCACAGACCAACGTGTATGTGATTCAATTTGCTGTGCTGTGCTTATTCGCTCAGCCATGTCCAACTCTTTGTGACCCTATGGACTGTAGCCCACAAGGCTCCTCTGTCCATGGGGATTCTTCAGGCAAGAATACTGGAGTGGGTTGCCATGCCCTCCTCTAGGCGATCTTCTTAACCCAGGGATCGAACCCAGGTCTCCCACATTGCAGGCGGATTCTTTACTGTCTGAGCTATCAGGGAAGCCTTAGTCCCTACTCCAAAAGTCATGACTTCACTCTAATCCTTAAGTCTCCAGAATAATAATGAGTCCTGGGACCATCTCATATTGTTTCAGAGGCACAAAGATCAACTCACAAGGCTATAAAATTGGTCACACATTTCTAATAAGACATAGAGGTTAAAAGAAGAGAAAGACCTGGGTTCAAATCTTAACTTTGTGTAATCTTCAGAAATTATTTAATCTCTCTAAACCTCAGCTTTTTCATTTGGAAAAAAAAACCTTTGACACTAATACCTATATCTATCTCTTACTATATTAAAGATTAAATTAGACTAAGCACATCAAGTGCTTATCAGCACTTTGCTGTGTGTCGGACACACAGTAAATATTTTTTAAAAAATTAACTATTATTAGTATTGTTTCTATCAGATTCTGAAGTCACACAACGCTTCTGGGTAGAATAAACTGATTGATATAAAACCTACCTAGGGTTAAATTAATTCCTTCAAGCTTCATGGATGTTAGGGAGCAATAAGCCATCATTCTAACCAGAACATACTAAGAACCTACTCTGGACTGCAAGAATATCACCAGGGAAATGGATAAAAAGCAGGTACTGGGGTGCCTGTTTATTTCATTTCTAATTCAGTTATGTTGGCCACCTGGTTCAAGAAGCAGTTCCACTATCTCATGAGTAGCTAGCTTGAAATTATACCTCCTTGAAAATTTTTAAAAATATATTTAAAAGGCCAGAATAAATGATAACTTTCATGGTTAGAATTCACCAAATCTAGCATTTTCATTACATATGTATGATATGTGAGATAGCTTGACAACTTCCTACTAAAAAATAACTAAAATTCTGGAGACCAGACCTAGGGCTATACTACATCCTCAAGTAAAAGGATAGGGCAGAAAACAAATCAATTCCTCACAGCGAGACCATGAAGAAGTTTCTCTCTGTGTGGGTTTTAGATTAGGAGGAAAAAAAGTTTTAGTGAGAGGGTATCACTTTAATACTGTTCTAAGGACTTAGGGTTCAAATTTCCACCATCTACAGGGGCTGAAAACCCTCAGTGGAATGAATGAAAGGCAGCTTCCCCATCATAACTGAAACTTCCATTATTCACAGAATAGTATCTGTCTATACTGAGGTTATTTTTAGATTCCTCTCTCATAGGTACAACTGCCAATGAACCAGATTATCCCTAAACTATTTCCTGTAATTCCTGTAATCCCATATATGTTTGAAAGTTGACTTACTATATTCAAATTATCAGAATATCAAAAGAATCCCTTAAAAAAGAGTAAAGGTAATTTTAAAAAATAATCTAACCTTCTTCTGGAAGCATAAATTTACCTGAGAAGGTACTTCTAATGGTAGAAATAGCTTCTTGTACCTATAAACTCTGTATGATGTTAACAAATATTAATAAAAAATAACAAATATTCTTCATGCTTAATATGAAGGTCTGAGGTTTCATTACCTTTTCCCCTGGGTTGCTACTATAGAACATTACACATGGGTACAACTCTGCTGCATCCACGTCTTCAAAAGCTAATTTGGGTTCCTATAGTGTGACACAGGTGATAGGAAAAAAAGGAAACAAAAATATGTTTTAAAATTGATAATATCCAATACATATTAAGATTCAAAGATCTTACGAGACATAGTAAGTTACTAGCTTCAAATCTCAATTATCCTTGCTAACCAAGGAAATTCCACATATAATAAATGATCTTAATTTGATCCTGTTACAACTGTCTTATTGAGATTTTACTATCATCTTTTTCTTTTTTTTTTTTGGTGCTGATAAATATTATAAGAACCAAAAGGATTAGAGAAAAAGCAGAGAAGAGCAAATAATCTGTAAACTGAATAGCAAGCACTAACTGAGTCAAGGATAAGTAAAAGAAAAACTCTATGACATAAATCACAGCAAGATCTTTTTTGGTCCAATTCCTAGATTAATGAAAATAAAATAAACAAATGGGACCTAATTAAACTTAAAAGTTTTTCCACAGTAAAGGAAACCATAAACAAGACAAAAAGACAGCCCTGAGAAGGGGAGAAAATATTTGCAAATGAAGCAACTGACAAAGGATTAGTCTCCAAAATATATAAACAGTGCATGCAGCTCAATATCAAAAATAAATAAATAAATAAAAGGACAGAAGCAATCTGGCATTCTGTGATGACCTGGAGGGATAGGGTGGGGAGAGAGAAGGGAGGAGATGTATGTATAATTATGACTCATTCACATTGTATGCCAGAAACCAACACAACATTGTAAAAATTAAAAAAAAAGAGTTCGGGGGGAAAAATGGGCAGAAGACCTAAATAGACATTTCTCCAAGGAAGACATACAGATAACCAACAAACACATGAAAAGATGCCCAACATCACTAACTATTAAAGAAACACAAATCAAAACTACTATGAGGTATCACCTCACACTGGTTAGAATAGCCCCATCAAAAATCTACAAACAACAAATCCTGGAAGCTGAGGGATAGGACGGGGTGGGAGATGGAAGGGAGGTTTAAGAAGAAGAGGACACACATATACTTATGGCTGATTCATGCTGATATCTGGCAAAAACCAACACAACATTGTAAAGCAATTATCTTTCAATTAAAAATAAGAAAAAAGAATACATGAGAAAGCTGAGACCCTGGGGGGGAAAAAATGCTGGAGAGGGTATAGAGAAAAGGGAACCTCTTATACTGCTAGTGTGAATATAAACTGATACAGTCACTGTAGAGAACAGTGTGGAGGTTCCTTGAAAAACTAAACCTGGAACTACTATATGACCCAGCAATCCCACTATAGGCATATACCCAGCGTTATGGGGGTTCCTCTATGGGTTACTTTCCTTCAAATTTATGGCTTTGTTATTCTTTCTGCTTATGATCTTAAAAGTAAACATTTTAAACAAACAAAAAGACACATGAACCCCAATGTTCACTGCAGCACTATGTCCAACAGCCAGGACACGGCAGTAACTTAAATGTCCATCAACAGAAGAATGGATAAAGATGTGGTACATACATATGAAATATTACTTGGCCATAAAAAAAAGCATGAAATAAGGTAATTTGCAGAGACATCGACGGACCTAGAGACTGTCATAAAGAATGAAGTCAGAAAGAGAAAAGTAGATATCATACATTAATGCATATATATGTAATCTAGAAAGTGGTATAGATGCAAAGCAGAAATGGGAACACAGATGTAGAGAATAAACGTATGGATACCAAGGAGGAAAGGGTAGAGGTGGGAAGAATTATGAGGTTGGCATTGACATATTTACACCTCTGATAACATGCATAAAACAGATAACTAATTTAAAAAAGAAAACAAAACAAGCAACGCCTCTGAATAAGTTTCAGTACCTCTCCATTCTTCCCAAAGGAAATGGTCCTGGCTTCCATGTCTAACACACAGGTAATGAAATCTCCTTGAGTAAAGCTGGATAACGTCAGAGTCTGTTCTCCGTTGTGATAGAGGTTACCACTGTAGGCCCGATAGAGCCACATATCCGAGGTAGTACGGTGGTTAAAGTCGTGTACTGGCCAACGAGAAACTCCAACACACGTGCCTTCATTACCTCTGTTTTCCTTCACAATGTAAAACTAAAATCAAGTAGTAATGTTCACTAATATTCAAAAAAACTTTTTTATATACCATTAACCATATAAAGCAATACTGAGGAATATGTTTATAAAGAATTAAGCATTTATGAGAATGTAAGTTTATTTTTAGCTTAAGTGAAAATAACACACAAATGAAACAACTTCATCATTTTTTAAAAATTTTAAGTCAAAGTTAACATTTACCACGTAGTACATGTAGAATAACCTTTGAATATAACCTCTGAGTATTTATCTGAAATAAACAATTTTAACTTATATCTTAATTATGAAGTTGAGAAAGTACATCAAATCCAGAAAAATTTTAATGGACAGCTTCAATTCTTTATATACAGAATTTCTAATTACTCTCTTACGTATACTTCTGTTCAGAAAACAGTTAATATAGCAGGTTTGAGACTGCTCTCTTTAAAAAGGCATGCTTGTAACAGTGGCCCCTTAGCAAGTACCTGGTAACTCGACTGGTAAACAGTTTCCTACACTGTTACAGAACTTTCCCTAAAGGATTCAAGCAGCTTACCAGGACAAGAATGTTTGAACAAACAATGTGGTCTACAATGAACATTAACTTTCCTTTTGGGAGTCTGGACTTTTAGCACATGCCAGGCAGAGGGTACCTTCATTACCAATCTCCAGTAAAAATCTTGGGAACCAAGTCTCTAATGGGCTTCCCTAAAACATCACACACATGTTGCTGTATTTTGTTGGTGGGACAAGTGTGTGGTCCATGTGACCCTTCATGGCATGGAGAAAACATAAGGAATCCTGAACATGTATTCCTCTAGATGCTTCCTGTGTCTTTTCTGCCTATTATCTGGCTATATATCCTTACCACCTGTTACAGAAAACCCCAGTCATCATGAATACAATGATACACTGAGTCCTATGAGTCCTTCTACCAAATCTTTGAACATAGGGGTAATCTTCAGATCTCCAATACAGTAGTGACAACATGAGCTTCACTAGAACAACTCTAAATCATTAAAATATAAGTACATATTTGGGAACAAGAGAGAACTGGGAAAAGAGAAAACTCTAATGCCTATGGGGTTACACTTTATGAAACAGCAGGTGAGTGGCTATCTATTGTGAGAGACAAAAGTTATCCATGGAATTAAAAAGTAATAGAGTCAACCACAGGAGGGTTGGCTCACTGGATCCCCTGGCTGTTTTTGAACCTGTTAGTTAAGTGAGGGGAAAAGAGCAGAATAGTGTTTTCCTCTCTAGGTGGGAAGTGAAAGGGCCTAAACATTCCCACACATGGGCTTTGGATGGGCCAAAGAATAAAAATAAGCTTGCAGTTGCTCTCTCCTCCAGGGGGCAAGAGAAAAAGTTCAAAAATTCCTGAGGTGAATTTTGGGTAGACCAAAAATATTAGAAGTGTATGTTGTTCTTTCCTCCAAACAAGAAGAGATAAGGTATTTAAGTCAGTTCCCAGGGTGGAGCAAAGATTTAAAAAGAAGAAAGGAAGGGATGGGAGGGAAGGGAAAAAGACCTTAGTCACTTAGACTTGAAATGCAGCAGTCTGATCCTACAGTATTTAGGCTTTACTGCTACCCTCAAAAGTTGCTAGTTTTATTATAGATTCACAGCTCAATTCACAGCTTCCAGTCGCTTAGAGCAGCCTCTAAGTTAAAACATGATACTCTGCTATGGGTTGTTTCAATTCAACATGAGCTGTATTCAACTAAAAGTAGGTACCAGCCCAACGAACAAAAATCAAATGCTGGGACTGTTGAAGATTTACTTGGTGTAGCCATAAACTGAAAACATCATGGATTCTAGTTGGACTGTCCAGGATTCTTCTTATATATGCCCCTGGGAAAGGGCTTGTTCTTTTGATAGTCATCTAACTTGAGCTGCTGATTGACTTTCTATTTCTGACATAGAAACTGATTATATTCTCAACTTCTGTTCTTCCTGAAACCTGAAAGCTGGAGGAAGGCATACTATAGGGCACATGATCCCTCTCGTCCACTCTTATAACAGATGGACCCTTGACCTCTTCTTGTGGATGTCCTGTTGCTACTGGCTTTTTCTTCAGCTTTTTGAACTAGTCACAGTTTCAACAACAGACTGATAGCTTGATTCTATGTCTGCTAATAGGCCCTAGTAAGACAGATTATTAAATGAAGCTCTCCCCAGAAAAAAGATGGATCTTTCCTAGGCTGCTCACTGGATAAATGGTTAGGATAGAAGAGGTAGACGGTGTGAAAAACAATTTTTTAATTGGGATTTTGTCCTGACAATTCCTAACTTTTCTGGTTAGGAATAAAAATGTTTTCATTTAAAAAAATTTTGTGTGTGTGAAAATTCTTTTGTCCCTATTGCTTCTAAGCCTTCTGGACAAAAGGGCTAGATGATGATAAAAAATGATTTTTTAAAATGTGATGTTATAATTACTAAATGAGAGATACTGATTTTAGAATAATGTAGGTGGGGAGGGAACCCAGGTCCTAGAATGTGTGGAAGAATAGAGATGGCATAAATGATCACCATTTTTCATTACCGTTCCTCCTCCTGGGGGAGGGGGGAAATGGGGGAAAGCCATGCTGTTGAGAAGGTGGTTTTGAGCACTTTATATTCAAACTGGCTTCTGAGCCTCCCATTATACATAACAGGCTATATGAAGCAGGGGGTGACTCCAGGACCTGGAATTTCCACAGAACACCCCCAGATGTCATCCACACTCTTGAGGCAGATAAAACGATGTCACAGACAAACAGAACTATTTAACCAACTGGCTTCAGAGACAGTCCCTCTGAAACCAAGAACTCAGCTAAATTATTTAGACTGCAATGAGAAAATAAGGTGGGAGGCCCCCGGATAGAAGAGCACGTCGGGGTCCTGTTAACTTGTTCTGCCTGACTACTGTACATTTTATAAACTCTTCATCTCCAAGGATACCACATAAAACCTCTGGAATTACGTTTTTCTGTGTACGTGCCCTATCCTGAGTTCTGGACTGGCCAGAGTTGTGCTGTGCTAAATTTATGGAAAAAGCCACATGACTTTTTAAGATAGATCTCTTTAAATAAGATTTATTTTAACTGGCTAAGTCTAAGACCCCTGAAGTCAATGCTATAAGTTGGACTCACCCTTCTGTCTGAGGTCCTACCAGATAATAACATTAATTTTATTGTAAAAACACTGTGGCCAAGTGCCAAGGAGGCAGACTGTGCGATCAAAAGAAGTAACACAACAGGACTGCTATCCTTAGAAACGTCTGCTTGCAATGTTGGTCCTTGGCTGGTACCTGGGGACTAGACTGATAAATACTTTACCACATTGATACAAAGTTTCCCTAACTGATAAAGGTGGCTCCTTGTGCTTAGACTGCATGATAATATGGTTTATGCTAAAAAGCTACTTTCCCTCTGGGAATCTAACATTTTAGAATATGCCAGGCAGAGAGTATGTGACTAGCATCCAGTAAAAATCTCGGCCACTCAGTCTCTAATGTGTTCTCCCAGGAAGAAACATCACACATGTGTTATCAAATTTTCATTGCTGGGGGTGCACTATGTGACCTCTCATGGAAGAGATGATCATGATTTTTCAACTATACATTAAAAACATTTTTGAAAGAGTTACAAAAATAATACAGGGTTCTTGTATATCCTTCATTGAGCTTCCATTTATGTTAAAAATTGCAGAGTACTATAACTTTTACATAAGATGATTTTTTAATAGTCTTTCCAATTTTTAAAAAATAATAATCTAGGAGGAAAAAGACTAAAAGACAAAATGTCTTTAGTGACTACTTAGAATTCTACGCACCTTCCACTGATAGCACCCAGAAGTTACTCCAGTTGACGCCAATCCATATCCTTTTCCTCCACTGCCATGAGTTAAAATCTGTCCATTTTCCACTATGCAACACTGAGCCTTCTCTGGGTCAAAGGATACTTCTTGTATAGGAAGATTCTCATCTTCTTCCTCCAACTCTCCCTGCTTCTACCAGAAAAGAAACTGTGTCAGTATTTTGAAGTTAACTCAGATCTCAGTTAATAGATACTCTAAGACTCCTTGGTTTGATTCCACAAATATTTATTACCTACTATATACCAGTTACTGTGCAGGCGAAGGGAACACAAGCATAAATGCGGCACGGTCCCTGCCCACAAAGAGTTTATAGCTCAGTAAGGCAAAAGAGAGACAAATAGCACAGTACTGCAGTGAGAGAATAAAAGAAGTTACATGACAGGTACAGCAGAAACATAAAAGTGTAAGTTTCTAACCACGCTTGGGAAGGATAAGGTAAGCATTCAAAAGAAGATGACTTCTGACCTCAATCCTGAATGATAAGAAGGCATTAAGCAGCTGATCAAAGGAAAAGAAGTTTAAGGCAGTATGTACGGCATGTGTCAAGGCACAGAAGTGAAACAGAAGTCACTGATCAGCATTCACTGACTTAACATAATTGCAAGCGGTATTGAAGATCTGGATGGAGGATGAGACGGCAAGAGAATACGGAACTAGGAACAAAATCATGGAAGGCGTTCTAAGCTTGATCTTTAGACAACAGAATTTCTACACAGAATGATTTATATAGAGGAACTCTGATCAGATCTACGTTTCATAAACATTGTTGTACCAGGAGTATACAGAATGAAAACAGAGAGAACAATCAGGACTTTATTGTAAGAGTTCAGGTAAGAAACACTGACAACATAAAAATCCTTCATTTCCTCAATGAGTATTTATTAAGCATCTACTATGTACTAGACACTACACCAGGTCCTATATATTCAGCAATATATTGGACAGATAAGGTCTCTGCTCGCACAGAGCTTATATTTTAGAAGGTGGGGACAGAAAAGAAACAAGAAAATATTAGGTGATAAATGCTACGCTGAAATTAAAACAGATGATGTTTGTGGCATCAAAGAGTATGTGGCAACTGACTCTAGATTGTGGATTAGGAAAGGAATCTGAAGAAGTGATAATTAAGTCAAGACATGAATAATGAGTTGTCTTCTGAGAAACATATCTGAGGGAAGTATTCTAGGTAGAAAGCAAGCCAGATCAAAGCCCAAAGGAAGGAACAAGCTCAGTGTGATCAAGAAACAAGAAGAAGGCAAGTTGTTCACAGTGTAGTAAGCAAAGAGGAGATAAAGGATGGAAAACCATTAACTGGAAGGTTTTAAGCAGAGGATCAACATGTTCCAAGTTACCAAGTTAAAAGCTCACACTAGACCCTGTGTAGAGAATAAATTACAGGGAATTAACATGGAATATTGCATAATCCAGGCCAGGCGTTAAGACTGGCCTGGAGTAGGGTGATGGCAGAGGAATGAGGAGGTGGAAAAATTCAAGTTAAGTATTAAAAGAGAACTTAGCAGGACTTGGAGATTATATAGCTAGAGAAAACGGGGTGTGTGTGATAGAGAGGAATCAAGGATGACTGCTTGGTTTTTTGGTTGAGTCACTTACTGGGAAATATGGGAAAACCTGGGGAAGGAACAGACTATTAACAGAACTAAGGATGCTGCTAAGTATGAGATGCCTATTAAACTATCTTTCAAGTGGCAAGGCAAGTAGAAGATGGGTATGTAAGTCTGGGATTTAGAAAAAAAATGTCAAAAATGGAATTAAAGTTTTGGTGACCAATGGCAAATGGGTCTGAATAAGGTTTGATGCTAGAGGAAATGAAATGGAAGTAATAGCTGAAGAAAATAAGGGGTCTTAGGACCAAACCTTGGGATATTCCAGCAGTTAGATTAAATAGAAGTGAAAGTCAAAGTGGTAGTCACTCAGTCATGTCCAACGCTTTGTGAATCCAAGCACTGTAGCCCAGGCTCCTCTGTCCATAGAATTTTCCAGGAAAGAATACTGGAGTGGGTTGCCATTCCATTCTCCAGGAGATCTTCCCCACCCAGGGACTGAACCTGCATCTTCTATATTGCAGGCAGATTCTTTACCTGAATCTGCCTCAGACCAGGCTTTCCCTGGTCTGAGCCACCAGGGAAGCCCTAAAATAGAAGAGGAAGTACAAATAAAAAAGGATAAGAAGAAAAGGCCATTGTACTGGGATAGAAGGAAAACCAGAAAAAGCATGGAATCATGAAAACTAACAGAAAGATTAAGATAGCTAGATGGATGGATTCAAGCAAGAACGATTTAAGAGGTGAAATCAGTGAGGTCTAGGGACCACACGGATTGGGGATATTAGCAAAGTCTAGAATTCCCAGGAATTCAGGTTTGAAAAGCTAGTTGAATGTTAGTGCCACCAATAAAAATGGGGTAGGAAGAAAAGAAGAAAGGTTTGAAGCAAAGACACCTGGGCTATCTATCAGTCAAGCTTGGAAGGCAATGAATGTAGTAAAAATGGTCATGATTATGACTGAGACTTCTAGAAAAGCTAAACACAGAACTCTTAGGAACACCAGAATTTGGGATGGAGGCAAGGAGAAAGTCACACCAAAGAAGAGATGCCTCCAGAAGGAATCAAGGATTGGCAGAAGGAATCTGGAGAAAGTGATGGTTTGAAAACAATGGAAGGCTAGAGTATCCAGAGGTCGAGTAAGTTGTGAGCAAAAAGCCATACAATGTATTACCAATAACACCTCTGTCATTATTTCAGTGCTTTGGTGGAAGAGAAACGATTGGGCTGAAGAGATGAGAAGTAAGGAAGGGATTTAAACATATAAAAGATTACTCTTCCCAGAGGCTTAGCAATGACGCACAAAGAATACATAGAAAGGCTTCATTGATAAAAAATGCTAATTAGGAGAGTGGGAATAAGAGATGTTTACAAACTGAGGAGAAGGAAATTCCTCCAGTGGAGAGGGAGAGAGAGTGCAGAGAGGAGACTGTAACTGATAGAACAATGTCCCTCAAAAAGAGAAAGGATCCAGAGACAGGCGGCAAGATATTCACCTGTGTTGTCTAAAAACACCTTTTTGGAAGAATCAGGTACCTGTAATTTTATTTCTTGTTCTTTTTCCTTTATCTGAATAGCATGTTTGGCCTGAGCAATGGGTGTCTCCCACATACAATCAGACAGGAGGGAAAAAAGGCGTTCCACAACCTGTGTATTGAAGGAAAAAGAATGATAAAATCTGTAAAGGATTATTTAAACTATTTTTAGAAAAGATAAATCATAAGATTAAGTCACCCGTGAGATCTAATTATACCAATGTCTGACAGCTACTTTGGGTAGATGCAAGCTAAAATGTCATTTTTTAGAAAGATCATTAACCCACTACAGAGTGGGTGCAACTGCCCTCATGTTGCCTTGCTATATGGACCTCTGATGAGGCCATACAGCCCCACATCCTTCTCTCTCTAGATGCCCAAACGTAGTAAAAAACATTCTATAAATTTTCCTTTCATTATGACCTTGAAAATATTCACTATACCACCACTCCTCACATCTCATAACTAATTTCTCTTTCTCTTTGCTTGGAGATGAAAAAAGTTAAAAAACAATCTCAGAAGTAGAAGTTGTAGATGCTACTGAATAAATGACATATTTGCAACTGAAGAGACTGTAAGTTTCAAGTTTGGGTGAATCATGTTGCAGATGTAAAGAATATCTTCTAATAATTTTAAAAATAGAAACCTGGGCCATCTGATCATCTTCTACACCAGATTCACAAGCTGGCAGCACAGCCTCAAGGACGTGAAGTGCAAGGAGCCTCGTTCTTAAGTTACCAACTAGAGGAATTCCTGGAGGGGGAAAAGAACATTGTCTTATTATAAATGTGACTTAAATTCAAAGTTTAAATAAACTTCTTGAAAAAAATCCTTGAGGCTGTTAAGTATTTAGGATGGAATGGACTTCACTTCAGTACATTATCACAAGAATTCTGGATTCATCCCATATCCATCAATGTATATGAATATTCATGTTTGTGTTTCAGTTTTTATGTATATATAAGGGAACAGTACTATAATAAACACCTGTGCCAAGTACCATGCTATGCATTTCATATACATTAATAACTGTTGATCCTCACAAATCCTACATTATATCCTTATTTTACTGATGAGGAAACTGAGGCTCAGACAAGTAACTTGAGCAAAGCCACACAGCTCAGTAGAGACAGAAGTAGAATTTTAAATGACACGTCTGTTAACCTCTAAAGCTCAGGCTTATCATATCCTTTAATTGCTTCTGACTGCATCTATGCCCTGACAGACCTACAGGGTTAATGGAGAGAAAGCAGTTTGTATTTTTCTAAAACAAAGACAGAGGCAGGATACTGATGCTCTTTTTTTTATCCATTACTATTACTGGGTTGGCCAAAAAGCTCTTTTGGGTTTTTTGCACTGTCTTACAGAAAAATCCGAAAGAACTCTCTTGGCCAACCCAATACAACACAACCAGTAGAAATAAATTAATATCTGATTCTTCTTCATGCTCTAAGAACTTACTCAGTATTATCATAAGCCTTATTTTATTATTAAGGAGGAAAAAAAAGCTACTGTAAGTTATACTAGTAAAGAAAAACTAATGTGAAAATGAGTATAAACCTACTATATATAAGGCTAAGAGGCACAGTTACAGGAAGAACCCTGACTTGAACTACTGATCTGCCAATAGTAGTAACTTGTAAATTGCAGAGATTTCAAGAAAATAAGAGAAAGGTAAGGCCTCTTTTAAATAAAATGATGTTTTATTTGCAGCACAGGTGATCAATTTTGGAAATTCTTTAAACACTTTCAACAACAAATCGGGGGAGGGAGCTAAGATGGCGGAGGAATAGGATGGGGAGACCACTTTCTCCCCCACAAATTCATCGAAAGATCATTTGAACACTGAGCAACCTCCACAAAACAACTTTTGATCGCTAGCAGAAGACATCAGACACCCAGAAAAGCAGCCCATTGTCTTTGAAAGGAGGTAGGACAAAATATAAAAGATTAACAACAAATCAATTTCTTGCCAGAATTTGCTACCACAATGACTAGGATAATTCTGTTGCAAGAACATTAACATGTAGTATGACTCCATTTTACTGTATTTTTGCAGTTAATAACTGCAGCTATTATGTTAATAATAAGCTGCCTGTATTCTTTTTGTTTATATATCAACCTTAAAACATATATAGAATCTGAATTTTTAAAAAAATGAATACATACAAAAATGTAAAAAGAAACACTAATAAACTATATTAAAATGTACACATATAAAATAACATGTACCACAGAAGACTCTGTTACATTTTAGGACACTTAAGAAAGATTAGGGATGATGAAGACGTTCTAGAAATGGACAGCAGTGATGGTTTAGCAACACTGTGAATGTACTCAATGTCACTGAATTGTACACTTAAGTGGTTAAAATGGTAAATTCTATTTTATGTACATTTGTTTTAAAAACAATAAAAAGCAAACAGATTAGGAAAAGACTGACAGTAATCTATGTACGCAGACCAGAGTTTTAGCCTATGCAGCAAGAATTAAGCTTATTTTACAGAACTCTCATAGATAGCACACAACTAGAAATTAAATCAAGGCAATAGAAATCATATCATGATGAGAAAGAACAGACAAATTCAGATCTGCATTCTGATAATCCAACAGTTTCAAAATCTGTGCTTAATTATCACATTAAACTGGATGTTCTCCACTTATTATTGTAATCTGAACAACTAGAGACGTTTCCAATATTAAATCTATGATCTTCTCCAGTGTTATCTTCTATTATTGATTCCTTTCCATTTTTACTCCTGAAATTAGTTTTCTTTCAATCAAATAAATACACACAAAACAGGAAAGAAAAGTCTTAAAATCAAGGTCAAGTATCCAATGTTGTTAAAGTCTGGCATTATCTGAATAAAACACATGTGATATGCAAAATACGCCAAAATAAGACAAAGGTCACATACCTGAAGAACATTTCTGAGACGCTATATTTAAAAGCACCTCTGTCCACTTTGGGGAAGCCATTTTTGATTGAATTGCTTTTGAAGATACAACTCTGCGAAGAAAAACTAGAAAATCCCCCAGATGCAGTTCGGCTGCGTGTTGTTTCCTAAGAGCAGCTAAAGAGTAAACAGACAGGTTTACATTATAACCAAAAGCAAACAGTTTTTTATCAAATAACTTACACTGAGAATGCAGTTAAGTACCACTTAGTTCACAACCTAGGCTGTCAATTAGCTGCCTAGGGCCTGGGTTCAATTGCTGGTTGGGGAACTAATATCCTACAAGTCACGCTGCATGGACAAAAAATAAATAAATGTTATGAACTGAAACATATTCTTAAAAACCAAAACAAAACCATGTCTGTGTGTGCATTAGACTAGTAAAAGAGCTTACAACTGTGATCACATTTTCAAAAAGTCCATGATCCACTCACCACATCCCCCATCCTCTGGTCCAATTAAATTAAGAATTACATCTCTAGAAAAGACTTAACTGTTTTTATATTTTATAAGAAGCAAATTTCTAGGCTTGGGTATGGTTTGTCTGAACTCTACATATAAGAAATCTTTCCACCAACCTGCTCTAAACAACCATCCCAATTTTCCCACAAGCATCAATACCTCTTGTCACCCCTCTAATAGTTTCCCTCCAGGACTGATGCTAAAGCTGAAGCTCCAATACTTTGGCCATCCAATGTGAAGAATGATTCATTGGAAAAGACCCTGATGCTGGGAAAGACTGAGGGCAGGAGGAGAAGACGGTGGCAGAGGATGAGATGGTTGGATAGCATCACCCACTCAATGGACCTAAGTCTGAGCAAACTGTGGATATTAAAGAACAGGGAAGCCCGGTATGCTACAGTCCATGGAGTTGCAAATAGTTGGACACGATTTAGCAACTAAACAACAACAACCCTGTGCATTTTGAAGCCAAAGAACTTTCTGCTCTTCCTCTAATACACCATATCATCCAACACCTTGGAGGTATGACCCACTCAGAGCCAGGGCAAAGAAGTTTGCCAGTGGGGCAGACACCCAGAATGTCTGTAAGGTGCATTAAAACATGGAAAACTGTAACAATTTGAAAACAGGCATTTCTTTCAGGGAGATCCTGGCATATCAAATTAAGAAATACACAGATAAGTCACTGGTGATGGAGGGGAGGCCAACTCCCAGCCAAAGGGCAGGTCTGGCTAGTCAGTAATTTATAATATCTTCATGGATATCTTGTTAACTGGAGGGCTTCTGTTTTCCTGATGGGTGTACACGTTTATGATAGAATTAACCTGTTAGGGACAATTAGAGAAGAAGCTAAGAGTTCCTTTTCTACATTTCCTTCTCATAGTACTCTAATCTTTACTTCTTCAGTATTTGCTAATATGCAAACCTTTTTAATAGTATTAATTTGAAGAATATAAAATTATTAGCTTGCCCTGATCTACATCTCACTCTAACCTTGTTACTGTTCTACTGAAATACAACCTTGTTCCTTGTTCCTGTTGCATTTCTTCAAAATCCAGTTCATCCTTGCACAGGGGCCATGCTAACCTTCTCTGTATCATTCCAATTTTAGTATATGTGCTGCCAAAGCGAGCACCAAAATCCAGTTCAAAAGTAACCTCTTCCATGAAGCTTTCTCTCTTGGTAGAAACCCCTGGGAAGATTTCTTTTAGGTGGCCTCCATCCAAACCCACTCTCACTCCCAGCAAGTATTTTATTTCCCAGCAAGTATTTTTCAAGTAAGATACTCAATTAATTTAAGTAATTAAAGCCTAGAGACCTTAACCATAAAGCTGGTGGATACAGCTTGATGATACAGTTTGATACAGTTTGTTTCCAGTATCAGTACTATGTTTGAAATGAAGAGTACACCTTACTTTTAGTTAAGTATTATAGAGAGTATGTGGAGTTATTAATACCTGATCTACCTATCGAAATGCCTGGTCACTGCTGACTAGAATCCGTCTCACTCCCAGCCACGCCCATAAACAGAAAAGGTACAACCTGAGGGGAATGGATGTGGACTCAGTGTGTTGTTACACCTGCTAAGATTCATCCCAGTTTATTTTTTTATTGGATATGGGAGGATGCTGAGAAGTAACTCTTCTGTTTCTTCCATGCTGTCCATATGTGCAGTGCTCAACAGAGAGTGGTAAGAAACTATTACCTTAACAACCCTGTATCCCCAGTTAGATCTCAGGAAAAAGGGAGGAGGCATTGAAAGCCTGTTTTTACATTATCATGCCTTGTGAGTCTCCCCACACTCTGTATAAGCAACATGTTCTTTATAAAAAAGAAGTAAAGTGCCAAAGATTCAGCCTCTGAAACCAAAAGTTAGCCCTCAGTGAGACTCATACATCCTTCTAGATTTTGACCCAAGAGATTTAGCTATTTCTTCTGAGCTTATTGTATTACACTGTAAATATCTGTTTAAATATCTGCCTTCCTCATTACCCTAGAAAGTGCTAGAGGGCAGAGATAATGTTTTGTCGTTTTTGTATCCCCAGCATGTTCCTTTATCCACCCACCTACCTATACAGTATTAATATTATTTAAATACTACCTTATTTATTTAAATATTATTCATTATACTATTCCAATATTAACATTCATCAAGCTCTTGTGTGCCAGATACTGCTCTAAGTCCTTTACAAGTATTAAATTATTTAATCCTCATAATGGTCTTGAAAGACTGGGTCTATTACCTTTGTTTTATCTATCTATCTATCTGGTCCAGAAAGGATTTAACAGCTCCCAGAGCTCATTATGGTAATAAGACATTGGACACAAAATTTTTTCAACAAATGATCAGTTTTAGACCTTTATTCCTTTATTATATAATTGACACATGCAATAGTTCAACTGGGTTTACATTCTACTGAAATACAACGTTCACTATATTTTTTGTGGGGTTTTTTTGGCTGTGCTGTGGAACCAGTGGGATCTTAGTTCCCTGACTGGGGCTTGAACCCACATTCTCAGCAGTAAAAGCCAAGTCGTAACCACTGAATCATGAGGGAATTCCCACAATGTTAATAGTTTTTTAAAGTAGTTTATAAGCAGATGACCACATTACAGCAACCAAAATTTATTATAGCTAAGTATAATGAAGAATTTTTTTTAGTGACTAGAGAACAGAGCAGCCTAGCAAGAATTTCAGCTCCCCTAATTCTAATCCAATTCCAAAATATTAAAAACCTTGATCCTGGAGGAACACTTAAATCAAGACTACAACTCAAGAGATGAGCTGTCAGGATTAAATGCTACAAAAACATAACCTGGGGAAATCAGTCAGAGAACCTCTAGGTTCTAGATACAATAGAGAGCCTGAATCTAGACTTTGGGTGGTATAGTTACTACATCAGGGTTAACTGACTGTAAAGAGAGGGCGTTCAATCAGACGTACATCTACAACATACATATTTGGAGAGAAATGGGGTTTCTAAGTAAACAAAAATCCTTTCATGCCTCACAACAGCAAGAAGTCTACATTCTAAAGATATTCACACAATGTGGACTCAATAAATGTCTATAAATAATGACAGAAAAAAAGGTTTATGATACCTCTGAAATCTCTCTTCTCAGTTTCTCCACTGGAGTCAGTTTTTTTTTCTTCTTCATCCTCTCCTTCTCCAAAAGAGGCCATAAGCAATACACCAGCCTGGGACAACAAATTCTTCAACTGACTACAGAGTAGATCCAACAAAGACTGAACTACCTTGGGGCTCAGTTTATCAGCATAGGTCCTAAGTGAAACAATGGGGAAAAAATAAACTGTGATTATACAGAAGGGCAAGCACACTTAAATACATAAAGAAGATTAGCGGAAAAAGGAAATTACTAAAATGTGAAAGACCAACTCCCACAAAGTTCCATCAAGATATCTACAATGCTCACCCTGTAGTGATGGCTAGAATCTGGAGCAACCTTGTACTAGCCACTTTTAAAGCTGTGCTAAGCTGGGAAACACCTGTTTTTGGCAACAACTGAAGAGGCTGTCCTAGCATGGTGTCTGTGCCACATAACTGCGACAATACATTTAGCAGACCAGTGGAAATCGCCAAAGAAACATCTACTGGCTGATAGTGAACACTCAGGGCAAAAACTGTAACCAAAAGGAGACGCTGCTGGGCTTCTGGAAGAAAAAGAGAAAGACAACTGAGAATCTTCTTTGAAGTTAACAAAGCATTTACTAAAATAAGTCATATTCCAAAACATAAATGGCAGTATAGAACACTATTACACTTTCAAATATTTATTCTTTACAGATAAGCTGACGTACTAATGTTATTAAACACAGAACATTAGCTATCAACTATAACCTCAGGCGAAAATGCAACTTGCTCTCATATTTGCATGTGCAGTTACTCACCAATGTGGTGCTTGTTGGCTTGCAGGGCTCTCTCCAGCGTAGCAGACAATTGTTGATAAATCTTATGCACAGCCACCTGGATTTCAATCTGAATATTTCTCTTAGCTGCTCTGATCCCATCCTAAATTACACATAAAGATTTACCTTTTCTATTAACAACAATAATACTTCCTACTTTTGAAAGTAATAGAATTTTATCCCTAGTCTATACTAGAGACCTCTGGTAGTTTTTAATCATTTTGTATATTTCAGTATATAAAAGTTAAAACTTATTTTTCAATGCTTGAAAATTCTTGATTCTATATAATCTTTCTCCTTTCTAGTCTATACTAGAGGCCTCTGGTAGTTTTTAATCATTTTGTATATTTCATTATATAAAAGTTAAAACTTATTTTTCAATGCTTGAAAATTCTTGATTCTATATAATCTTTCTCCTTTCCCACAAAGCATTTTTCCTCTCTAAACATGGAAGACAAGAAGAGAACACTTAAAAAAAACAGTTCAAACAACCAGAGAAACTAAGTAAAACTAATCAAGTCTAAAATGTAAACTTTTGAAACCCATTCTCCCAAATACCAACCCTGTCCCAACTTAAATCTACCTCTATGCTATTTGGCTAAGGGGTAATAAAACTGAGCCAGCAAAGAATGTAAAAGTACAACAGTACCATAGCTTACCTGCTGGTTTATCTAATTGCAGCTATACTACTATTTATCACTCAAGAAATGAAACCAATGATATCATTAAGTCATTTAGGTCTTTATATTTTTAAACCTCAATTCTAAACACCAAAAACTTTAGCATTATTAAACTGTTGTTGTAAAAATACAGCTAAAATCTGCATATACTGCAAGGTGCCATCCTCACAGGACAAGTCTTTCACCTACCTGATAGTGATGCAATCGGCCACTCTCTCCTTTGGCTCCTGCATGTCCAACAGTGCCTAAACCGAAACACCCTGCTAGAAACTGCAGCCTCACAGATGTGAGCAAAGTGGATGACTGGAAACCTGAGCTTGATCTGCTTCCTGTCAGAGAGATGCTACCTTTTTCTTCCATTCCAGACAACAGAACAAGTATCTGATGAAGTGCCTCTAAACGGAGCTTGCGAAAAGGTAAAATAAACATATTTTAGAATTCTTCACTGAACTGAGACACAAATAACTCTCTACGTCATAGACAATATATTTCTTAGTGTACAGAAAATTCTGATATTTCTTAGGAATCTGTTCTATTGACATAAATAATTATTTTACTATTATGACTTTAAAAATTAAAATATCTCTCAGGTCTCTGCAGCATACTTCAGTATAAAAGAAGTTACACAGTACAATGGAAAAAGTAGTAAATCTGGATGCAGGATTTAAAGGTTTAAAGGTTTAGTTTAAAGGCCAGAGTAGCCCAATCACTATACAGTCTTGGGAAACTCACTTAATTTCCTGAGTCTCCGTTTCTTCATGAAATAAGGTTATTAGTACTTTAATCTACTCACAGAACTATTGTGATGTTCATGAGGAGATACATGTGAAGGTTTCAAAAGTGTCAGGCAGTAAGGATACTGCTTCCTTTTCTTATAATACTGTTATATAGAATGAATACTCTTTAGTTCAATGATTAGTAGTAGTATTCCCAAAAGGTCTCAATGTGGTCCTCTTGAACTTTGGGCTCTATCTTCCCTAGGAGGACAAATATCCACCACAGCAGTCAACTGGCCTATACCTCTTTTTTTTTTTAAATAAACTTTTTATTTAGAAATACTTTTGTATCTATAGAAGAGTCCCTGTATACTTTCCCCAAGTTCCCCCTCTGTTAACATCTTACATAATTATGGTACATTTATCAAAAACAAATTAACACTGGCACAACACTATTAACCAAACCACAGAATTTATTTGGATTTCACCAGCTTCCCCATAATGCCCCCTTTATGTTCCAGGATCCAATCCAGAATATCACACTGCATTTAGTTGTCTTGTCTCCTTTAGTCTGTGACAGTTTCTGTCTTTGTTTTCCATGACCCTGACACTTACAAAAGGCTGTTCTTGTATTTTATAGCATGTCCCTTGATTTGAGTTTGCTTGATGTTTTCTCATGTTTGGACTACAGATATGGATTTGGGGAAAGAATATTACAAAGTCTCCCTCTCATCATATTATTATCACTGTGCATGATATTAGCATAACCTATTATTATGGTGATGTTAATCTTGACCACTTGGTTAAGGTGATGTCTGCCAGGTCTCTGCAAAGTAAAATTACTTCCCCCCCACCCCATTTTCACACTCTGTTAGCTCTAAATCACTAAGTCCAGCTTACTCTTAAGAGGAGGAAAGTTAAGCTCAACTTCCTGGCAGGAAGAGTATCAAAGAATTTGAGGACAGGTTAAAATCACAATCATTAATAAATATTTTGAGGGAGATATTTAAGAGGCTTTGTTCACTAACTTTAGCATTCATCATTACTACCATGATATTCTAATCTTGCCCTTTTTAAACAGAGAAAAATGTGTCAAAAATGGAGACTCTAAGAGCAGATCTGTATGATCACCCACCAATCTTATTATAGTTTCCAGGAGACAAGGAAACACTTAGTGATTAGAGTATCTTGTTCTAAAAGACAGCAATTAAAAATACACTATTGTTCACTGCAAAGAAAATATCAAGTTGCTCCAGTTAAGACAGCAATATAAAAAAGCTCAGGTGAAGGAAAGAGGGAGGCAAGGAGTAGAAGAAAAGGAAAAAATTTTCCTATTAATTGTATATTCAGTGGTTCATAGTCCCTCACAAGGAGTAAATATCAAAAACTTACTTCGGCCCTTAACTGTTGCTGCTCCATTGCAATGATGGAGGCCTGGGGACTTGTAGACATACTTTCCTCCGGCTCTTTAAAACCTGGAGCATTCCCCACATCTCCACTCACAAAGCTTACAACATTTTCAATCAAAGTGTGAATTCCCAAAGACTTGGTAAGATCAAAATCAGACTCAAATGAGCAAGAGGAATTGCACAACCAGTCTCTGTTATGTTTCAGGCGAGTCCACGAGTCGCTCAGGGATTCCAATTGACTGTGCATAGGACCTACATACAAACAGAACAAACATGCATCAGTGATGACCAAGTAGAACATACATTCTGAAACTAGATGAAGGTGGAGTGCTGCTACCATACCAATTGGTGAGGAATGGATACTCATGTTTGAATACATGCATGCATTAAGTGAATCTGAGCAAAATGCTTTGCTAAAAAACAACCAACAAACAAAAGCTAGAGCAATGTAAGAAAAGAAAGGGAAGGCCCTGTTTAATGTACCAGTGTCTCTGTAAGCGCTTCAGCAACACGCTGCCACAAGAAAAAGAAATGCAGAAGCTGTTCTCAAAATGCTTAGCTTAAAAGGCTCTGCAGTATTAAACCAGACCATCATTTATGACCACAACAGAACTAGGCACTTAGGACACTGCTGGTAAGATCAACTAGCAATAGAACGTCATCTGATTTAACATTATCATTGCAAAGAGTGAATTAAGGTTGCGCAAAGTGTCTACATATCTGCAATGAAATATTACCAAAAAAATGAATATAGAAGGGCAAGTAAACTTACACAAAAAGGAGACATAAACATCACCCTTTGGGTTTCGTTAATGTAAGAAACATTTTCACTGGGTTACATGCATATTTATTGCAGGCTGTGAAACTCCTTTATAGAAGAAGCAAAGTTTCACAGATAAGAATATATAAGATTTACTATAAAATTATATCTACATATGGTGTAACAATATGGTATCTACCAAATGGTGTAACAATAGTGACTTATAATACCATTATAAGTCCAATATTCATAAGTCCAATAATAGTGACTTATAATACCATTAGTTTTGCCAAAGGGCATTTTATAGCTTAGAATCTTTACATTAGACAGCAAAAATGTTAGTATGTGTGATCACAACATTATCCAAGTCATATGCCAGCAGGGGCTTTCAATAAATATATCACTGTCTAATTCTTACAAGCTTTGTCTTTTTTGGTTTAACTGATCTCAGGTATGTGAGTTAGATTAATTATATTCTGGCTCATGATATACTCTCATCATTGGTCCATGCATGGTTTGCTTTTGTATTTATATTTATAATAAATGTGAACACAAGAAATAGAAAATTTGGCAGAGCACTATCTATCTGTTCCTCCCCACAACCCATCTCTCTCCTTTGTCCTCCCACCTAACGCTTTCATTATTGCTATTAAATACTGTTTTATATGTAATCCCAAGACAAGTAATGTTTAGTGTTAGTTGCTTGTGACCTTATAAAAAAGCACCATTTTATATAATCTTTTTGTATATTATGTTTTCAGTATAATATTGCTAATACTCATTCACATTATTCCATGCAGTCACAGTTCACTTCTTTGAGTGCTATGGAACATCTTACTGTGTGACCCACCAAATTTTTCTATTAGGAATGAATTAAGAATGAAGTATCTAATAAAATATGTATTACAAAAATTACGTTTGTTATATACTAGATGGAAAAGATTTGGTAAGAGGACTACTAATGCCCGCAGAGAAAATGAACTAACACAATATTGACTGTATAACTTATTTCTGAATTATTACACTGATGTCAGGAAAACCTTAGGACTTCAAAATGAGACACAGGAATTCACAACAGGCAGTTAATATTATAAAGCAGCTATGAAATAATTTATATGAATTCTACTAAAATAATTTAGAATGACAAAGAATATATGGTTTATCTGCCTTCCATATTTTAGCAAAAATTCTTAAGATTAAAAAATGTTAGATTTTCAGTTCTATTTAAATTGAAATAACCAATCTGAAAATTTCCCCTAACTGTATAGCTGATTATTTTTGCAAGTAGAACAGAAAAGAGTAAAAATCCAAAGAAAAATGTCATGGATGCATAATGTATTTAATTAAAAATGATATTTAAAAAATAAAGCAGGTGAGTGTGGAATGTAGAAAAAAAGAAAGAATCATTTTTCATTTCCTTAAGCATTCCAAAATCAGAATCTGGATTTAACCTTAACTTACAAATAATATTTTTTGGCTCTTAGCATTGAGCTTATTATTGGTTCAATAAAAAAATTTCAGAATAAAAAGTTCTTCTACCTTATAATACTTATAATTGTTTTTCAAAATGAAAATAAAATGTGCAAAGAGTTAATGTTAGAACCACGTAAGTAAAAGCTACCTTAAAGATTATCTAGTCCAGTTTCCTCACTTGAGGAAACAGAGGCTAAAAGAAAATGATCTTCTAAATTACTAACAGTAATTCCTTAAGTTTATGGGAGGTGATCTTACAAATATTTGTTAATCAACTCACAAAACATTGATCCATGGGAATTCTACTGCCTGCCTACACAAAGGTTCAATTGTGAAGAATCTACAGGAAGTGACTTGCCTTAATATACTCCAAAATATCCTGTGGAATAGGTAGCCAATCCCCAAATTAAGTCCTTTTTGCAATTTAAAGCAG
The DNA here is from genome assembly GCF_963930625.1 of Muntiacus reevesi. Lineage (NCBI taxonomy): Eukaryota > Metazoa > Chordata > Mammalia > Artiodactyla > Cervidae > Muntiacus > Muntiacus reevesi. The sequence continues at coordinate 44,855,943 of NC_089255.1, read as the reverse complement.
GGGTCAGCAAGCTTTATCTATAAAGAGTCAGCTAGTAAATATTTTAGATTTTGTGGATTATTCACGGTTCAGGCAACTACTCAACTCTTCTGTTGTAATGTGAAAGGAGCCATAGATAATACATGAGTGTGGCTGTGTTCCAACAAAACTTTAAAACAAAGACAGCAATCTACATTTAGCCCACTATTCATAGTTTTCTGACCCCTAATTTAAAGCATGCAACTTATTAAGTGTATAGACCAAACAAAACTTTGTATGAACAAAAGAACAAGAAAGACGCTACCTGAAAGCATCAGAATAAACAAATAAACTTTTATAACGAAAATGTTTAGGCTGATATCAAAAATACTTTGAAACACAAAATCTCATAGTATGGTAATGAGAAATGAAAAACTATAATTGTTAAAAAATTATAATGACCTAATAATTAATTTGTTCTGTACTGTTTTGTCTGAATATAGGAAATACTATGTCTGAAAAGTATATCAAAAGCCTCTATAGAGTAACTGTGACTGACCCAATTCTTACTTAATATTAATTCAGACTCTCCTACTATAAAAAGAAAATATGAAATCCAACAAGAAATTTGAGATTGTTTACTTGTCCTTTTAACTTTGGTTCTTATGTGGAATTTTCAAAATGAACATGGCAGAGCTGCAATACATACTTTATAAACCATAAAATATGTAGGCAAGCTAAAAGGGGAAAAAAATTAAACATGCCATCGTGTACTTGCTTGAAGCTCTTCTTTTTTCTGGGGCTCAACTGGCCAAAAAGGAGTAAATACACTACCACAACAAGAATCAGAAGACAAAAGGAGAAATTTCACACAGGAGACAACATTCACATTTGTTCTTCTTTATACAATCTAATTTGAAATGCATAGATAAAACAGCATTTCACCCATACAAGTCATACCATGAAACACACAAATTGATAAATGTTTCTGATATTATTTAGCAATAATACACTAACACTGTATTTAAAGACCTGGGGCAGGTTGGTGAAATCAAACCATGATGTTCCTTCTTAAATTTTTGCTTTGGTATCTCCATCATTTTTCACTGATTATATCAGCTTCAGCTTAAATACAAAAACTAAAGTATCTGCAAAAAGGTATTGTCCTTCAGTAAGAAGGTGCTCAGTTCCGCACAACTACTGCAAATCTTTTATGTATTTATCAAAGTACCCAAATACTAACAAGTTAAACAGGTTTTGTCAAGAATTTTGACACGCTATTATGAGACTTAAATGGATTAATATGTTTGAAGTGATTAGCCCAATATCTGGCATATAGTAAACAGTTTTAATGTGTTTAATGAATACAAATTTGATATTACTTCTGAGGTGCTAAGCAGAAATATGGATCACCTGTCTCTTTTTGAAGTAATTTATGATAGTTTTTTGATTTAGAATTTAGCTCTGATGAGCAAGTTAGCTGAGCTCAATTTATTTGCTCACTTCACTCTTTCCTACCATATTCACTTTCTTGGACCAAGAGCTTGTACTAATTGTGAAACATTAACTGGAATGAGGGGAAAAGAAGCAATCATGGTTCAACAGCATGAATTCCAGTATCCCCAATGCCAAATACTGAAATTATAGGCACTAGGCCCTCTCAAGGAGTAGTCTTTGGAGGAGTAGTCTTTGAAATTTATATATTTCATAATATACATTTTATGAAAATACTTAATTTTCATAAGCATAATAAAGATCTGAGAGAAAAGTAATTTTAGCCAATGGAATAACACACATTTAAAAGCAGCTAAAATGTGTATACAACTATTAATTGTCATTAATCTATCCATTCAGTTTCAATAACAGATACAATTAAATATTGCTATCTCTAATTTCTCTTATTAAACTTTTAATAACTCAGGACTACTAGACTAATAAATGAAAAACAAAAGTGAGAGAAAGAAGTTTACATTTTCTCCTCAAAATACTGTAAAGGGATAAATAGAAGAATTCTCACTTGGCTGGACATCTGCTTGTCCTTCATAGCTCAAGTCAGAATCAGAACACCTGAATTGCTCCAAAAAGTTCTCACACTTGGTAGGTTCATCTGCCCAATTGAAGTCAGGCATGTTATAGTTTATGACATCTGGTCCATTTTGACAATAAATAAGGAAAAAACAGAGTGGCTTATTTTACCATCATTTAAGAACAAAATAAAACAAAATAAAACCCCACTGTGGTCAGAGGGTAGTCTCTAAATATACATGATTTTAAAAAATTCTTTTCAAAATATAATGTTCCAAGTGTATTTTCAACGTTAATTTCTTTTAAAGAAATTCATTATAATTAAATAAATGAAAACTATTAAGTATACATTTTCATTGTTTAATCCACAAACACTAGGATTCATGAGATTGAAAACTATTTTTGCTGCTCTTCCTAGAATAGTAATTCTTCTGTTTTCTAGTCACCTACTCTTAGGAACAAAGCTATCAGCAAAATTTTTGCCTGAGAACATTAAGATGTAATGATTACTAGAATAAATTGGTACCACATTAAGTGATATCATCATAATTAACATCATAACAAGTTTGACTCCCTATTATAACCTCCTAAATGGGTAATTTAAACAAACTTTCCCCAAGAGGTCCTATTTATTTGCCTGTTTCCAATAAAACAAAGTTTCAAAAAGTTGATAGGTCTTGGTACTACTTTGAACTTTTGTAAAAGTTGGTTTTACCCATAAACTAAACTTGGATAATTAACTCATTTGCACCTACTTAGCTCTAAAACCACATGAAATCTACTTACAGGGCAACTGACTAAAATTATGAACAGGAAGCAAATCTAGGATAGTTAAAGTGTCATATTAATTTCTAAGTAATTTATACTTGAATTCTAGGTTATTCTTAATTCAAAGCTAAAAATACAACTTTTTGTTTTATTCCAAAGATTACTCTGCTACATGCTGACATAGTTATCATAAACTGAATCTCAAATTTATATTTTCATAAGCATAATAAAGATCTGAGAGAAAAGGAATTTTAGCCAATGGAATAACACTCATGAGTATATCAGTATAGTAGGAAGCTCTTAATATGACAGGTTGGATCCTTTATGCTACTCACTGAGTTTGAAGCCGTCTTTTCATTAATATCACATAGAAATTAAAGCAACAACTTTCACCTGAGCTAACCAAAATTAGGACGGTAAAAATGTTCTAAAAATTTAATTACTAACTCAAGTGGTTAAAGAAAACGATACTTCTGCCTAATTATGGCACATGAATTGCTAATTTTCAAAGAATTAGAAAACAATAAGATACACATTGCATATGACATTAAACAACACTAATTTCTTTGATATCACATATACCCTATAATATTTTTGGAACCCAGCACCTTGATATGTTATAGTACTAAAAGACTTTTCAATAAACAAAGTACCAGCTTTAGCCCTTGTAACTCAAAAAAAATCATTCTTAGTATTCTAAGTATAAATATCAACATTTCTTCTAAGCTACAAACACAAAAATGAAAAAACTGTGTGTGCATTGCTTCCTCTAATTTCTCAGTTTTCCCTTCTCACTTCTTTTCCCTGTAGGTAAACCTAACATCCTGCCAAGGAAGCTATCAAGAGAAGGGTTCAATTCTGAAATATAAAAGATTTAATATCATGAGGAAAAAAGTTTTCCCACCAGCTCTTAGGAAATTACCACTAACAACAACTTCTAACACTTCACATTTTCACAAGCACAGAATAAATGAGTTTAACAAAAAATGCAAATTAATAAGGAATAATACCTGGTGAGTTTTTAGTTACCTTGGATTTGTATTATCTAAAACTGCTGTTCTTTCCATCTATTGGCACATATAAACAAGAGTTAACTATATTATTCATTAAGATACAGCTTTTAACAAATAAATTTTTAACTCCTGATAACACTAAAATTGCTCCTCATGGGAAAATTTCATTCTTAGAAATCACCTGTTTATTTCTTACATGTTTTACCTTGAGAGGTAAAGAGGAAAAAAATTAGAAACTCTCAGTTTAAAACTGTATATATGTGTATGAAAGGGCGGTGGAGGGGGGTGGTAAAAGAGCTCTCCCTGTAATACCACCTGAACAACAGCAGCTATACCTGTGAGCTAGAGTATAGAAAATTATGTCCATAACTCCTCCACAATGTAAAGTACCACTGCCAGAATCCACAAAATTTTTAAAAAGTCAAAACACAACAACCGAGAAACAGAACCGATTACTCCTATACATTCCCAGATTTAAGAGTATTATTTTCAAGAAAATGATCTCCCTCTTAACTTTTCTGACAAAATGTTTCTAATTTTTTTACAATAATGCTTCAATGACATTCAGATCTAAATACATCAGATATAAAAAGAGCTACTTAATTTAATCAGATATTTAATATTTAATCCTCACCTCTCTTTCTATGAGATGATGCCAAATCCAAATCAACATTTCGTCTTCCACTCTGTTAAGTTAAAAATAAATAATAAAATTTAATTGTGAAAATAATTTCAAGATTAAGATTTAAGAGAGTACTAGAATAAAAAATAATCTATATAATCATAGCAATATGCTACTTATTCACCAGTCAAGTCAGGCTAAGAAAAAAAGTCTCTAAAAACCCAATGAAAACAGCTCTAAGAAAGCTCAGGCAGATGACTCTGAGAAACTAATCACAAAGTCAATGTGCACATTAATTAACAGTGTAAAGTAGCAGAACTTTTTCTTTGTTGTCACCATTTCCTCTTCAAAATCGTTGTCTTTTATCTTCCAAACACAGTATGGTCTCTTATTAATACCCTCAAGATACCTAAAGCCCCTGTAGCAAAGTCTCATTTTCCAAAATTGCTACTTGTTCTACCTTCACTTTCTATTGGTTCTAAAACTATTAGTCTTGGCTAGGTGTACAGAAGAGAATCTTACAAATTCACACTAACAGAAGACTAAGACAGTCCTAAGCCTTCTAGTTGAAATCTCAAATTGGTGAAACTGTAGTCAGCTTAATAAAACAGTGCAAGCTTTTAGGAAGAACATAAGTATATTTCTGTGTGCCTGTGGTGGGGAGGCACTGGTGACAACTATCTACCCTCTCTTATGTAAAGACAACCATATACTGGTTGTCTGTACAAACCCATAACTAGATTTATGCACAGATACGACATTAGGATCTCAGCAATTTCAACTGCACTCTATCACACAATAAAAAAGTTGGTAGCAAAGAAGAAAGCCTGCAGAAGTGACAAAACAGATCTATTTAGGAAACCTTATTTGGAAAATCTTTTCCTGGTAACCCACACTGTGGATAAGTACATTTTGTTTTACATACACACACACACCAGTAAGAAGCACGCTACCGGGCCATTTGGGGCTGGAAAAAACACCAAAGAGTTGTCATGATACTTCCTGAAGATATTACCGTGTCATGCAATTTAATATTTTTATCAAACAGTACCTTTTCCATTAGGGATTACTGAAGAAATTTATCTCAGGCCTCAGAACCAGAAATATCTCAGTTTTTCTCAAAAATAAAAATTTTACTTTTTGTTTGTCTTTATCTGTTAGTCACTATGAATCATGCAACTCATATTTTTCCTATTCAGTGGCCCATCTCTAGGAGAACATCACAGGCTACATGAGGAGGTATGCAAATCTTACTCAGGACTATATTTTCCTCTCTCAGCTTCTTCTAGTCCTAATTCATTCTCTTATACTTTTATAAACAGTATTTACTTGTGTATGCTAAATCAATTTTTTTGTGAAAGAAGCGGGTAGGGAAATGAGGTGGGTAGACTAGGAGTAAAGAAATGATGATAAGCATAACATCTGTCAATCAAACAGTTAAACTTAGGTTTAACTATGTAACTTGCTTTAGGTTTCTCTGTTTACTAAAACAAGAGAAGCAGACAATGTATCCCATAATACTCTTTATAAAAGATTAACACATAGGTTTAGCATTAAGCAGGTTAACTTCAGTTATTTTAAGAAAGCATTTCATTGAGTAACAATTCAGGATAAATAAGTACTACTAGATATTAAAGATATGAATGATAATCCTAAATAAACTCAGACAGAAGGGTAACATATTTCAGCTGGAAAATCTCACATTGCCCCCATGGCTTGGTCCTCTTTGTCTATGTGAAGCTCAAAACTGAAGGGTCAGCCTAGGTCTCCTCATCAAGAAAATCTGCTCTCTCTAGTTCTTGACTTTTCCACTTTTTATGACACTATCTCTCCAAATATTCCATAAGAAAAGATGATCAGGAGCCCATCTTTTAAAAAATTATGTTTATTAACATTTTTAAAACTATAGAAACCAGACTTTGCAGTTAGATCTAAGTTCAACCCACCTCCATTTATTTGTCTTCCGATTATGTTTTGAAAACATAACTTTCAGCATTTTCAGTTTAAATTGTATTCCTAAACTTGTTTTTCACAACCACCCAGGGAGGCAAGTACAACAGGAAGAGATATTCCCCATTTCAAAGATTAAAATGCTGGAGCTCAGAAAGCTAAAAGTGTCAGGCCCCAGATCAAAATAAACAGTTTTGTGATTAAATCAGATTTCATTGTTTATTTCCAAAAGGTATGCCACTTTAACTCTCATTTTTTATCTTTTCATATCAGTTGAAATGAATTATCAATTATTTACAATGTGTAAAGCACAATGCTGGAAATATCAGGGGCACTAAAAAAGGAACTTTAGAACTTTGAAGAGGTCTACTGGAAAGAAATGCTAATAATATATAAGTAAATCCAACAACTAGAGAAAGTCCACAAGCAGCAACAGAGTTCCAGTGCAGCCAAAAATTTAAAAATTAATAAATAAAATTTTTATTTATCTTTTTCCATTTATTTTTATTAGTTGGAGGCTAATTACTTTACAATATTGTAGTGGGTTTTGCCATACATTGACATGAATCAGCCATGGATTTACATGTGTTCCCCATCCCGATCCCCCCTCCCTCTCCACCCCATCCCTCTGGGTCTTCCCAGTGCACCAGCCCCGAACACTTGTCTCATGCATCCAACCTGGGCTGGTGATCTGTTTCACCCTTGATAATATACATGTTTTGATGCTGTTCTCTCAAAACATCCCACCCTTGCCTTCTCCCACAGAGTCCAAAAGTCTGTTCTGTACATCTGTGTCTCTTTTTCTGTCTTGCATATAGGCTTACTGTTACCATCTTTCTAAATTCCATATATATGCATTAGTATACTGTATTGGTCTTTATCTTTCTGGCTTACTTCACTCTGTATAATGGGCTCCAGTTTCATCCATCTCATTAGAACTGATTCAAATGAATTCTTTTTAATGGCTGAGTAATATTCCATGGTGTATATGTACCACAGAGCTTCCTTACCCATTCATCTGCTGATGGACATCTAGGTTGCTTCCATGTCCTGGCTATTATAAACAGTGCTGCAATGAACACTGGGGTGCACGTGTCTCTTTCAGATCTGGTTTCCTCAGTGTGTATATGCCCAGAAGTGGGATTGCTGGGTCATATGGCAGTTCTATTTGCAGTTTTTTTAAGAAATCTCCACACTGTTCTCCATAGTGGCTGTACTAGTTTGCATTCCCACCAACAATGTAAGAGGGTTCCCTTTTCTCCACACCCTCTCCAGCATTTATTGCTTGTAGACTTTTGGATAGCAGCCATCCTGACTGGCGTGTAATGCAATCTATAGATTCAACACAATCCCTATCAAGCTACCAATGGTATTTTTCACAGAACTAGAACAAATAATTTCACAATTTGTATGGAAATACAAAAAACCTCAAATAGCCAAAGTAATCTTGAGAAAGAAGAATGGAACTGGAGGAATCAACCTGCCTGACTTCAGACTCTACTACGAAGCCACAATCATCAAGACAGTATGGTACTGGCACAAAGACAGAAATATAGATCAATGGAACAGGATAGAAAGCCCAGAGATAAATCCACAAACCTATGGACACCTTATCTTCGACAAAGGAGGCAAGGATATACAATGGAAAAAAGACAACCTCTTTAACAAGTGGTGCTGGGAAAACTGGTCAACCACTTGTAAAAGAATGAAACCAGAACACTTTCTAACACCATACACAAAAATAAACTCAAAATGGATTAAAGATCCAAATGTAAGACCAGAAACTATAAAACTCCTAGAGGAGAACATAGGGAAAACACTCTCCGACATGAATCACAGCAAAATCCTCTATGACCCACCTCCCAGAATACTGGAAATAAAAGCAAAAATAAACAAATGGGACCTAATTAAAAATTAATAAATAAAATTTTTAAAAAATTAAGTAAGTCCAACATGAGACAAATCATTAGTGGTTTAATAGAAGTACTAACAAACTGCCAGGGAAACAACAAAGTCACTGTTGAGTAATCTTAGGTAAACTTTTGGAAGAGGTGACATTTTAACGAGTCCTTAGGAGTGAGGCAAGACTTCATCAACAAAGGAAAAAGACATTTAAGGCAAACAATCATTGAGCAGAAGCTCAAAAGGTATGTTTGGGGTCTGGGCAAATGGACTATTATGCTATGGCAAAACTGCAGATTACTGCAGGGAAAAGGGCTTCAAAAGCAGGCAGGCAACATTTTCCAGAATCTTTGATTTCTGGGCAGTCACTGAGTTTTTTGGTTTTTTAATAAGAAGGAAGCATGAATAAAAAGGTAGCATGACCAGCAGGTGTTCTGCTGTTGAAGTGTGTTCTTGTTTTGGGAGTTTTTAAGAGCTCCAGCTCTGGCAGCAGTACCAAAGGAGAGGGACTGGAAAAGACAGGGAGATCAGTTTGAAAACTACCCATTCAGGCAAAGGTAACAAGGACCTAAATTAAAGAGCTGAAAGAACAAGTAGGCACAGAAATTTTACCAAAATAGATCAAACATTCATTAGAAAAAAAATATTTAATGACTACTGTGTGCCAGGCACTACAGGTACGTGGGATACAGCTGTGAGTAAAACAGTAAAAATTTCTGTCCTCAGGGAACTTATATTCTAGTGTAGGCTAAGAGAAACTGATAAATACAGCAAGTAAATAATCCTAGGTACTGTGCGGGGGGTGGGAGTGGGAATGGGGGCGGAGGGTGGGGGGGCGGGTATCAGCTTCCCTGATATCTCAGTTGGTAAAGAATCCACCTGCAATGCAGGAGACTCTGGGTCAATTCCTGGGTTAGGAAGAACTGCTGGAGAAGGGAGAGGCTACTCATTCCAGTATTCCTGGGCTTCCCTTGTGGCTCAGCTGGTAAAGAATCTGCCTGCAGTGCAGAAAATGCAGGAGACCTGGGTATCAGCTTCCCTGATAGCTCAGTTATAAAGAATCCACCTTCAACACAGGAGACCCTGGGTCAATGGCTGGTATTGGAAGATCCCCTGGAGAAGGGAAAAGCTACCCACTACAGTATTCTGGCCTGGAGAATTCCAGAGACTGTATGGTCCATGGGGTCGCAAAGAGTTGGACACAACTGACTGACTTTCACTTTCACTGTGGGGGTGGAGTGGAAGGGGCAGAGCAAGGCAAAGTAGACAGGGAGTGAACATCTGAAGAGGGCAAACTGGAGTTTCAAACAGAGTGGTCAGGGTAGGCATCATCAAAAAAGTAACATTGGAACAAAGGCTTGAAATGAGGGGATTTGCCTGCAGACAACAGTATTCCGATTAGAAAAAACAGCCATGTAAAGGTCCTATGGGGGAGTTGTGTGGTATGTTCACGGAAAAGCCAAGAGGTTAGTGTGGCAAGAAGGAGGGTCATCAAGGAGGAGAGGAGCAGCAGAGACCACAGAGGAGTGAGGCCAGGATATACGGAATGGTATAAACCCCTATAAGTCACTGGAAGTTCTGAGGAGAAAAGTGACATGATCTGTTATAAAACTGTCACGGAGTTAGGAGAATAAATAAAGAGACTGATCAACTTGGAAAATCAAAAGGACAGAAAGGAATTCTCAGTAGATGGTAAGACTGGAAATGTGCATCGGGACACAGAGATACTAATGGGAATGAAGAAAAGGAGGAAGAACAGACAAAAACATACAATGAAACTTGCTTGAAGACACTGTTCAACTTTCCTACAGGAGGAATCTTTCACACTTAGAAGTTTCTTTTAAACAATAGCATCATATTTATGTAGCATTCCATACTTCTCAAAAACACTTTCACATCTATTTTCTCAGTTCACACAAGAGAGGAATTTCAGAATTCAGGAATTTCAGCTAAAAATGGATTGCATCAATCAATCCAAAAACTACAAGCTAGAAACTATAAAACTCTTGAAGGAAAACACAGGCAGAACACTCTTTGACATAAATCACAGCAAGAGCCTCTTTGACCCACCTCCTAGAGTAAATGGAAATAAAAACAAAAGTAAACAAATGGGACCTAATTAAACTTAAAAGCTTTTGCACAGAAAAGGAAGCTATAAATAAGATGAAAAGACAACCTTCATAATAAGAGAAAATAACTGCAAACAAAGCAACTGACAAAGGATTAATCTCCAAAATATTCAAGCAGCTCATGCAGTTCAACATAAGAAAGCAAATAACCCAATAAAAAACAGGGAGAAGATCTAAACAGACATTTCTCCAAAGGAGATATACAAATGGTCAACAAACACTTCAAAAGATGCTCAACATCGCTCCTTATTAAAGAAATGCAAACCAAAACTACAGTGAGGTATCACCTCACACTGGTCAGAATGGCCATCATCAAAATATAAATGTTGGAGAGCACGTGGAGAAAATGGAACCCTTAGAACTGTTGGTGGGAATGTAAACTGATATAGCCACTATGGAGAATAGCACGGAGATTCCTTTAAAAACTAGGGATAAATCTACCATATGACCCAGCAAACCCACTACCAGGCATATACCCTGAGAAAACCACAATTCAAAAAGACACATGTACCCCAATGTTCACTGCAGCACTATTCACAATGGCCAGGACATGGAAGCAACCTAGATGTCCATCAACAGATGAATAGATAAAGACATGGTACATATATACAGTGGAATATTACTCAGCCATAGAAAGGAACAAATCTGAGTCAGCTGAACTGAGGTGGATGAACCTAGAGCCTGTTATACAGAGTGAAGTAAATCAGACAGTGAAAAATAAATATTGTATATTAATGCATATATATGGTTCTAGAAAAATGGTACTGATGTACCTATTTTCAGGGCAGGAAGAGAGATGCAGACCTAAAGAATGAACTTGTAGGCACAGCGGGGGGAAACAGAGGGTGGGGTGAATTGAGAGAGTAGCAATGAAATATATACATCACCAAGTATAAAACAGATAGCTAGTGGGAAGTTACTGTATAACACAGGGAACTCGGCCTGGTGCTCTGTGAAGACCTAGAGGGATAGGATAAAAGGGTGGGGAGGGAAGAAAGCTCAAGAGAGAGGGATATATATATACACACACTTACGGCTAATTTACATTGTTGTAAGGCAGAAACCAACACAATGTTGTTAAGCAATTATCCTCCAAAAATATATAAATTGGGAAAAAAAAAAAAAAAAAGCTTTTCAGCAGTAGAATCAGGGTCAGTAACCAAGTCTAAAACAGTAGTCAAGTCTAACACATTATCACATACACAACAAGCACTGCTATCCTCATGTCACACAATAGGACACTAAGGCCCAGAGAGGTAAAGTAGCACATACTGATTCACATAAAAGGCAGAGGAACAGTCAAAACGAAAATCTAGCTATCAACTCCAAGTCCAAAGCTACTCAAATAGAAACTATCAGACTGTTCTCATTCTATAATTTATTTAACCCATCACACTACAGCACACATTACTTCCTACTTCTTATATAGATCAGCATCTCATTTCTTTGATTTTTACCTTAAATGCCTGCAATCCAGATCCTGAGGCTTTTTTTGATAGGTAACTGAGAGCTACTGAAAGATTTTGAGTAGAGGAGATATAAATAGATTTGTATTTCAGGAATATTCTTCTGGTGAAAAGTTGAACATGGGCATAAGACAAGAGAGAGGGAAACCAGTTTGAAGGTTTTGTACTAGGCCATGAAAAGAGAAGAAAAATTTGAGACAGAACAGTGGCAGGAGGGATGGACAGGAATATCAGAACGGTATTAGGAGTAAAATTTTCAAGGTCGGACTAATTGGACTGTGGGGGAGTGAGAAGGACCAGGAACTAAGAAAAAGCAGAGGCAAGGATCAACTTAGGTTTCCAGTCTGGGGAGTTAATACTAAGACAGTGGATGGGAAAGAACAGGTTTGGGAGAAAAACGAGTTTATTTTTGGATAGGTTAAGATTGTGGTCACCTGACATGTTCAGGTAGAATGTCCATCAAGGAGTTAGATACATGAACGTGGAGGTTAGGAAGAAGTCAGGGCTAAAGAAAGTAAGCTGAGAGTCACTAACATACAGGTGATAAATACCTATGCAATAAAGTTATCTCATTTCTCTTAAAAGTTCTTTTTAAAAAAACTTTTTTTGTCTAAAGCAAATGTATATTACTTACTCTAACCAAAGTCTTATGTATTTATACAAAAATCCTTTACTGAATCTAGGTATACCTACCAGTGCGTAACCCTCTTCATCTGATTCAGGCTGAGACAAATCAGATTCACTCCTCGATTTGATCAGTCTATAATTTGGACTTGCGTGGACTAGCCGGCTCTCTGCAGTAAGACTTTCACTCCTGTCTCACATGCACAAAGAAAAGTTTTTCGATTTGGGACTGTTAGTGAACATAAAATTGAATGGAACTAGCAGCATAGAGATAAAACACACACACAGTGAGGAGTAATTATGACTGCTGATGGAAAATCCTGGCTCTCAGTTAGGTCTAAGCACAAAGTCTTCTTCATCAATTACAGAGATATGCAAATATTTTCATGTTTCTCAACTACTGTTGCTTATATGTATGAAAAACTGTGCTGTCTCATTTAATCAGAAATTTATTCTCCAGGTTGAACTAGGATCACTCTATACATTAAATTCATCCATCAATTTGTATTTCCTCCTCCATGTCTGTTTTAACTTCAGAATAAATCATTTCAATGCGTACAGAAACAAAGGGAGAAGAAATGTTTTAAGTTTCTACTCAGTCCCACCTGGTCATAAGTCCACCCCCTTCAGAGGTACTTGTGGAAGGCTGCTGCAACTGTCCTTCTTCCCTTCGCTTCTGAAGCTCCTCAATCACAGGACTTACTCCTAATATTAACAGGGCACATCGATGGATCACGGAGTTGCAGGCAGCAGTGTACACATCCTGACCCTCAGGAAGGTCTGTGCTCACCCTTCGCTCTTGCTGAGCCTGAGGAGGTGGATCATCAGCTCGAGTCCCAGACCCTGCCCCACTGTTCATTCTATCTCGATCTCGGCTACGAGCTACTTCACGGGCTGAGAGGAAACACTGAAAGATTTCTGTAACATGCAACACAAAAACAAGGTCTTAACACATGGGGAGAGAAGAGCAAAGAAAATAACAATAAAAATAGTCAAAAAGTTTGGACCAAAAACTTACTGAAAGAGGGAAAATTATTTTTTAGACATTAAATACAGCATCTAAGTAAAAATTTTATCGAAAATATATGTATAATATTAAACTTCTTATAAAAATTACAATAGGAAATACTCATGCCTTTATAGAATTTAGATTTGGTTGATTCTATTTCTACTCTTTTGAGTTTGATCAGTAGTTTACAAAGTGTGGTTCCAGAAGAGCAGCATCAACATCATCCAGGCATTTGTTAGAACTGAAAACTACTGTGCTTCTCTCAGACTGTCTAAATCAGAAGCTCTGGGCATGGAGCTAGCAATCTGTGTTTGAACAAGCCCTCCAGGTGACTTTGAAGGCCATTATACTTTGAGAACCACTGGGTTAGATAAAAATAACTGCCCATTTCTGAAACGTTCACAACCTTGGTTTGAAAACTGTCAGGTTACAAGAGAAAAAGTTTAAGTTGCATTAGTTAAAATGAAAAACCCTTTTTCCCCTTCCAAAGTCCATATAATTCCTAACATCTACATGTTGTTGTGTTTTGAACATATTAAATAAGCACAACCATTAAAGGTCTTTGCTGAAACAGAATCAGATTCTACTAAATCACAGTCAAATGGCATCATTAGGAATGTCCATCTAATGAGAGCCCTTCCCAATTTACAAGTGTAAAAATTCACTGGGTTTAACAAGGTTCTGATGCAGTGGTAGATATTTCACAAGAGGAAAAGAATATTTTGCTCAAATTTGAGTGAAGGTGGTATTTTTAACGGAGAAACTAGGCCAAAAGTTAGTAAACTACTAGCTTTGTCTATTAATATGGAAGCGGTGGTAGTGGTAGTTTAGTCACTAAGTAATGTCTGACTCTTGCAACCCCATGGACTGTAGCCCGTCAGGCTCCTCTGTCCATGGGTTTTCCAGGCAAAGAGGTTTGCTATTTCCTTCTCCAAATATGGAAATACAAACTTTAAAATAGATCTGTATATTTTAGGGTATTATGATAATATATTCATTATGCTATTGAAAGTCCCTTATTTCTAAGATAAACAAACCAATGAACTAACAGTCCAGAGCTGGAAACCAGTTAAAGTAATTAAGACAATTGTCACTGGAATTCTGGGCAGACTTGGTTCTAATTCCAGCTGCTACTACTTGTGGCCCAAGGCACATAATTTTCCTTCCTTAAACCTGAGTTTGTCCATCTTTACAACAAGGTAATACTAGAAATCATAAGACTGAGAGGATTATGCATTAATCTATGTGAAGCATTTGACCCAAAGGGCAGCATATAACTGATGCTCAAAAATGGTATTTAGTTTAAAAATTATTACTCCCTGGTTAACTATAATGCTTTATTATACAGTAATTGAGGGTTACATTTTGTTACTGTGCTTTTCCCCTTTGGTCTTAGCTTTCAGGAATTTGTAAACGAAACCTTAAATTCATCCAAAAATGTTCCCTCAGCCTAGGTTTTAAAACTATAACCATTCTCTGGGAATTCCCTGGTGGTCCAGTGGTTAGGACTCAGCATTCTCACTGCCGGGACCCAGGTTCAATCCCTGGCCACGCGGTAAAGCACCCCTCAAAACTATATTGTATATGATTATAATTATCCTCCTACTCTTCATCTCTAATGCCCTCTTCTCCATTTGGACCTTATATTTTTTCTTGTTTTAATGGGCTTTGGCCTTGTTTTGAGTCATCTCAAAATCATTTTTAGAAATATGCAAAACACAAATAAACTGGTAACAAATTAAGTGTCAAAATGAAGAATACAGACAATCTCAATACCGAATGTGTAGATGGCCATAATGTTTCAGGCTACAAAAATGAAAATATACTTTAACTTGACGTAGCCAAATCACTCAAAAGATACTAACAAATATTTAAAAGCTTTGGTATTTCTCTTTAAACATTTAAATGATTACATTTTAAAACTATCTGTAGTCTTATAATATAAAAGCATGAAAAATGTCATTCACCAGCCAATAATATTCTCATGTAACATTCTCAACCAATAATATTCTCTCTTGCTTTCTACTGAAAACAGCAGTATAGTCAGTGGGTGAAGTTTATAATTTAAAAGTTCTGCATACGGTCTCTCTCCTCCTCACCACTTAGAAGTCAGCCAGGCGAATGGACAATTTGGGACCCCTAGAGAACATACTTTAAATGACCCTATTCAATGACTCATGGGTATCACTTCATGAATGAAACTCAGTGGAACAGGTACTATTTCCAAAAGCCTGCATATAGAGTTTTTCAGCCCAAAACACCCAATTCAATAGCTTAAATAGAACTAACACAGCTTTAAGAGCTGAAATGTTTGTCTCTCTCCTCTGTAGTCAGTTTCCCTACCAAAAAGAATGCCACAGTGTGTATCTGCAAAGCAAGAAGGGTGTACTCACTGCCAGCTGTCATCACTTCGTGTTCTCGTTCCTCCTCCTCATCCTCTGGCTCTGCATGTCCCTCTTCCCTATCTCGCTCAGCCTGTTCTTCCATTTCAGCTTCTTCATCAATGGTTCGGGTAAATGAATGCTCCTGAGGATCAACATCTGCGGAGTCTTGGTTTTCTGAGATCTTAAAGAAATAATCAGAGCTACACTAAATATATATATTTTAATTTTGAAAAATGTCATTAAAACCTTGATTTTTTTATCATGGAAAATAATGTTAACAGCACTAACAACTCATGAACTTTACCACAAAAACACAAACAATATACTGGATAAATCTGAAGAGATTAAAAAGAATGTATAGAGACATCTCATTAAGCTCTCTTCCTCAACATTTTGATTGTTCTGCTGTAAATTGCTAAATTAAAATGACTTGAGTATGACAATAAGCATAAAAGGTAATTAAAGAACATGAAATTTAATTCTATTCAGTCTCCCTCAAGTTGTATATGTTATTGCTGCTCTGTATAAATGTTTAATAATTCTAACTTAAAACAAAACAGTGCTTTTTAACCTTTAATTGGTGAAAATATTTAAATTATATTTTCTTAGCAAATTTCAGTTATATAAACATATTATTTTTAATTATTTTCTCACTTGGCCCTTGAAGAAACCAAAAGTTAGAAATCTGATAAGGACAATGTTATTCCCCATGGTGGTTATGATACCTAGTAGTCATCTAAAGAAAAGAGTCCTTATTATAGGTGTGATTCATGGTTAGATGGGAATACTGAGCAGTCAGTCAGACTCGCACAAAACATAAGTCATGTATCCTCACAATATGTAAGTTTCAAATGTGAGCTTCAACAAGATGGCTAATTAATACATTTCATGGGTCACTCACAAATAATCAGATCCACGAATATTAAATCAGTGCATGCTAAAAGAATACTATAATACAAAAGCAGAGATAAAGTTTGGTTTTTAAAATCTAAGATCTATATAATGGAGTGCAAAGCATCTTATGTCTGAAGCTTCAAAGAAAGTTTCAAAGAAATTTATATGTATAATTATAGTATAATTATGTATCAGGCTATACTCATAATTATAGGATCATGTTATCAGAATCATCAAGCACTTCAGAAATCATTTCAATTCTGTTGTAAGAATTACTTCTAGAACACCCTTAAAAGTTTTTAATCTTTACCTCCAGTGGTAGGCAACTCTAATCATTAGAAGGCTTTTTTCCTTACATTCATTCTTCACTCAGTTGTTACCCTTTGGTCCTACCTGTGTCCTCTGGTACAACAGGGAACATGTTTATTTCCTCTCCTACGTGAAGCCCTTTAAGTATCTTTAAGGCAGCTAACATGAGATTCCCCTTTGTTTTCATTTTCTAATCTAAATATTTTTGACATTTTCCAGTTCTTGTGTAAGATGATTAGCCAATCTAAGGTAGTTTAATATCTCTCATAAGTTATGGCACCCCAAATCAAATAGGATAATTCAAATGTGGTCTGATCAATGTAAAATAAAGGAATAATATTTCATATGATTTGGACAATTCAATTTGTTACTACCTATATGGCCTAAAGAATATAAAAACTCTCTCAGGAGCCATATATACTTGATAAATAAGTTGTTAAATAAACCCCAATTTTCTACTTATCCAATTTGTTTCACTAGAAAAAGAACTACTGAACATTTATTGAACATCTGCAATAACTAAGGCACATTTTTTTTTCCTCTCACATAAACCAACATGGAGATATCTCTTACAGCTTGCAGAAAAATAAGAGAAATTAACTGATTTCCAACTTTACCCATCTGTCTCTTGACGATGACCTGGTCTGAATAAGTTCAAGGTTCTTGCAAGCAAGTAAACGACTTCGAACTTTGTACACACAACGGTATACTTCTGATAAGCTTTTACCAGGTTGATATCTAAATAAAGAACCAAAATAGAAAAGTTAATTTCTAATATCATGAGAGCAAATATTTGTCTGAGGATAGTTTTAAGTTACTTGCCGGCTTTCTCCACATGCTTGACTGAGTAAATTTGTATGTTTCAGAAGAGCTGCAAGAACAAATCTAGACACAGTGTCCAAGAGTGACTCATTACTCAAAGTTGCACTGTCCCAATCTGAAAAAAAAGATACACTGACATTTCAGAGAAAACAGTTCAGAGGTCTTTTAATAGCTTTAGTAACCCAACACCTGAATTTTATCATTTTTCTAAGCAATTATTTAGCAAATGAACCTACTATATCCCACGTACTGTGCCAGGAGTACAGTAGTAAATAAAACTAAATCCTGGATCTCACAGAGCATATATTCCAGTTGGGGAGCATGTGTGTGCTTAGTCGCTCAGTCGTGTCCAATTCCTTGCGACGCTATGGACTGTAGCCCGTCAGGCTCCTCTGTCCATGGGGATCCTCCAGGCAAGAATACTGGAGTGGGCTGCCATGCCCTCCTCCAGGGGATTTTCCCAACCCAGGGATTGAAGCCAAGTCTCCCGCAATGCAGGAGTATTCTTTACTGTCTGAGCCACCAAGGAAGCCAAGAGGGGCATAAGGAGACAGTAAATAAAAACATTAATATGACAGATAAATGCTATGGAGGAAATTAAAGCTTGGTAAGAAGAACAGGGACTTCTGTACTGTATAAGTTTACTATTTTTTATAGACTGGTTTGGGAAGGTCTTGGATACAGCGACAATCAAGCAGAGAGATCTAGACGACATAGAGAAGAAGCCATACAGAAACAGCGTCCTTTCAAAAAAACTATGTCAAGGCTCCGAAGCGAGTGCAAGGAAGCCAATGCAGTTAGAGCAAAACATGGGTGCACAAGAATCGTAGGAGACATTAGAAAGCTGTCTGAGACCAGATCACATAGGGCCTTGCCACCCATTTCAAGTCCTCTTCATTTTACTCTGGGGAAAATTGGAAGGATCATCAGAAAACTTTGAAGAGATATGAGACGGTATGATCTGTGTTTTAAAAGGCTCACTCTAACTGCTGAGTACAGAATTTACTATAGGAACAGCAACAGCAGAAGCAATTATTACAGTAATTCAGGTAAGAAATTAGAGTGGCTCAGACCAAAGTAGTAGCAGTGGGGGTAGTAAGAAATGGTCAGATTTCTTAAGTATTTTGAAGATAGAGTTGAAAGAATTTGTTGATGGATCAGATGTGAACATAAGAGAAGTCAATGATGACTATAATATATTTAGAATGCAGTTGGCTTTTACCGAGAGAAGAACAGCCCTTTGGGAGGATGGGTATCTGTAATTAGGTGTCTATTTCTGAATAGTACCTTTTAGTTATCCTAGTAGAGATATTGAGTAAACTAGTCAAGCGTGTACATATCTGGTATTTGAAGTTATTGAAGTATCAATAAACATTATGAGTACATGTACATTTCGGTGGTTAAGAAATAAAACAACATTTGGACAGAAATGAGTACATGCTATTGAAAACCCAAATCACAGCATTAGATGATGAGAACTAGTGAGCTGCTTTCTTTAATTCCATGTTGGCACACTGGTACTGTAAAAATGCAATACATTCAGTAGATTCCAAATGGGGATATGGGAGGTTTACTGTCTACTCCACTCCCAGAATGTCTGCCAGACTCTATTAATTTTACAGATTTACCACGCTACTTAAAAACAAAACCAAGCAGAAAACACCCTTGGAAAATATTAAGTCCCATGTTATCTTCACTTGTTCTTAATTCATTTTAAAAACTCCTATCTTAAGAGAAAAATTTTAAAGATTGACTTTCCAGTCCTTTCTGGATGCTTAGGTAAAAATTTAAGTTCAGACTTACCTATTTTACAGGTGAAAAAATGAATATAAACATGTCAGATTTTAAGAAAATCTTACAGCTAGAGAATCTTAAAATAACAATTTGTATTACATACAAAATTTTCCACATTAGGTTTTCGAGAGATCATCTGTTCCAAGGGATTGCTTGCTATTCTGAAAATTGCTATGACTTAAAACCAAACAAGATCTCATTTCAAGTAGGCTAATATTAAATTTAAAAGCAAACTAAAGTGACATCCTTTGCAGTGTTTCAAATTTAACAGGGACCATCCTCCTTTGCAATGTTTAAAAGGTTCTTTTACAACACCTTCACTAAAGTTACAGTCATTTCATACCAAGCTCTACAAAATGTTTCCACTATTCAGGTATAAAGTCTAGGCTATATACCTAGACTTTGTATAGGCATACAGTGTACAAGCAAATGAACAATGAGCCATAGTTTTTATTCCTCTTATGTTTATATCCGGTTTTTAAAAGTGCTCACTGCAAAGTAACAAGTGACAACATAATATAAAAGAATACCTAACTGCACATTCCAAGAAAATGATGAAATAAGAGAGTATTGGAAAATATAACTTAGAAACAAGCTTTTTTTCTCCTCCACTATCATACTTTTCTACCACTGATGAAAGTCAACAAAATAGAATGAGTAAATAAATAAATGACAGACTGTACTGCATGAGATTCAACTTTCAAACATATCATCTCACTGATATTTTAAAGATCTGAATGATATGTATCTCATTTTTATTATATAAAGTATTATAAAATGTGAACATGTATTTACTTTTACCATTTTTATCACAAAAGGAAGAAAATCCAAAGAAATAGGGAATTGCAGATCAAAGAAACAACAACATGGAGGAAGACAACTAGGGGTATGTATTCTGAAAAATCCAAGACATTGATAAAGGGGGAAAGCATGGGGGACTTCTCTGTTGGTCCAGTGGTAAAGACTCCATGCTTCCAATGCAAGTGGCTCAGGTCTGATCCCTGGTTGGGGAACTAAGATCCCACATGCTACGTGGTACAGCCAAGAAAATTTTTAAAATATATATATATTTTTTAAAGGGGAGGGGAAGCAAAGGAGCCAAAAGGAAATCAGGTATATCCTTTAAAAACTTGTACATAAAACAATCATATTAATCAATTAATCAATAGAAACTGAAATACCACTATACACTTTCATTACACTTTACTGCTGTACTTAATAATATACCTCATTTCAAACTGGTATCTTCAACAGCACTCTAAAAGAGGAAAGTGGTTTATAGAAGAGGAAAATGACCAGACCCAGAGCTCAAGACATTTACATACACATCATTTCAGTTCTTGACCAGGGCTTGCATAGGGAAGAGATTCATTAAACAAACTCTTATATTAGATCCATTTACACTGCATGGAATCCTTCAGTAAAATGCTGCCTCTGGATTTATTATTCTTTATAAAAATCTCAATTTTCCTACACTGGATTTTCTTCAAAACAGGATATATGGACATAAAAATACACAGGGTAGTTTCCACAAAGAGGAATAAGAAACTGTTTTTATTTTTATTTTTTAATTTATTTTTTTTCATTTATTTTTACTAGTTGGAGGCTAATTACTTTACAATATTGTAGTGGGTTTTGTCATACATTGACATGAATCAGTCATGGAGTTACATGTATTTCCCATTCCGATCCCCCCTCCCACCTCCCTCTCCACCCGATTCCTCTGGGTCTTCCCAGCCCACCAGGCCCGAACACTTGTCTCATGCATCCAACCTGGGCTGGTGATCTGTTTCACTACAGATAATATACATGCTGTTCTCTTGAAACATCCCACCCTCACCTTCTCCCACAGAGTCCAAAAGTCTGTTCTGTACATCTGTGTCTCTTTTTCTGTCTTGCATATAGGCTTACTGTTACCATCTTTCTAAATTCCATATATATGCATTAGTATACTGTATTGGTCTTTATCTTTCTGGCTTACTTCACTCTGTATAATGGGCTCCAGTTTCATCCATCTCATTAGAACTGATTCAAATGAATTCTTTTTAATGGCTGAGTAATATTCCATGGTGTATATGTACCACAGCTTCCTTATCCATTCGTCTGCTGATGGGCATCTAGGTTGCTTCCATGTCCTGGCTATTATAAACAGTGCTGCGATGAACACTGGGGTTCACGTGTCTCTTTCAGATCTGGTTTCCTCAGTGTGTATGCCCAGAAGTGGGATTGCTGGGTCATATGGCAGTTCTATTTCCAGTTTTTTAAGAAATCTCCACACTATTCTCCATAGTGGCTGTACTAGTTTGCATTCCCACTGTAAGAGGGTTCCCTTTTCTCCACACCCTCTCCAGCATTTATTGCTTGTAGACTTTTGGATAGCAGCCATCCTGACTGGCGTGTAATGGTACCTCATTGTGGTTTTGATTTGCATTTCTCTGATAATGACTGATGTTGAGCATCTTTTCATGTGTTTGTTAGCCATCTGTATGTCTTCTTTGGAGAAATGTCTGTTTAGTTCTTTGGCCCATTTTTTGATTGGGTCATTTATTTTTATAGAATTGAGCTTCAGGAGCTGCTTGTATATTTTTGAGATTAATCCTTTGTCTGTTGCTTCATTTGCTATTATTTTCTCCCAATCTGAGGGCTGTCTTTTCACCTTGCTTATAGTTTCCTTTGTTGTGCAAAAGCTTTTAAGTTTCATTAGGTCCCATTTGTTTATTTTTGCTTTTATTTCCAATATTCTGGGAGGTGGGTCATAGAGGATCCTGCTGTGATTCATGTCGGAGAGTGTTTTCCCTATGTTCTCCTCTAGGAGTTTTATAGTTTCTGGTCTTACATTTAGATCTTTAATCCATTTTGAGGTTATTTTTGTGTATGGTGTTAGAAAGTGTTCTAGTTTCATTCTTTTACAAGTGGTTGACCAGTTTTCCCAGCACCACTTGTTAAAGAGGTTGTCTTTTTTCTATTGTATATCCTCACCTCCTTTGTCAAAGATAAGGTGTCCATAGGTTCGTGGATTTATCTCTGGGCTTTCTATTCTGTTCCATTGATCTATATTTCTGTCTTTGTGCCAGTACCATACTGTCTTGATGATTGTGGCTTTGTAGTAGAGTCTGAAGTTAGGCAGGTTGATTCCTCCAGTTCCATTCTTCTTTCTCAAGATTACTTTGGCTATTCAAGGTTTTTTGTATTTCCATACAAACTGTGAAATTATTTGCTCTAGTTCTGTGAAAAATACCATTGGTAGCTTGATAGGGATTGCAATGAATCTATAGATTGCTTTGGGTAGTATGGCCATTTTGACAATATTGATTCTTCCAATCCATGAACACAGTAAAAAAGAAAACTACAGGCCAGTATCACTGATGAACATAGATGCAAAAATCCTTAACAAAATTCTAGCAAACAGAATCCAACAACATATTAAAAAAATCATACATCATGACCAAGTGGGCTTTATCCCAGGAATGCAAGGATTCTTTAATATCTGCAAATCAATCAATGTAATACACCACATTAACAAATTGAAAGACAAAAACCATATGATTATCTCAATAGATGCAGAGAAAGCCTTTGACAAAATTCAACACCCATTTATGATTAAAACTCTCCAGAAAGCAGGAATAGAAGGAACATACCTCAACATAATAAAAGCTATATATGACAAACCCACAGCAAGCATTACCCTCAATGGTGAAAAATTGAAAGCATTTCCCCTGAAATTAGGAACAAGACAAGGGTGCCCACTCTCACCACTACTATTCAACATAGTTTTGGAAGTTCTGGCCACAGCAATCAGAGCAGAAAAAGTAGTAAAAGGAATCCAGATAGGAAAAGAAGAAGTGAAACTCTCGCTGTTTGCAGATGACATGATCCTCTACATAGAAAACCTTAAAGACTCTACCAGAAAATTACTAGAGCTAATCAACGAATAAAGTAAAGTTGCAGGATATAAAATTAACACACAGAAATCCCTTGCATTCCTATACATTAACAATGAGAAAACAGAAAGAGAAATTAAGGAAACAATACCATTCACCATTGCAACAAAAGGAATAAAATACTTAGGAGTATATCTACCTAAAGAAACAAAAGACCTATACATAGAAAACTATAAAACACTGATGGAAGAAACTGTTTTTAAAATGCTAATTGCAAAATTCCTTTTTCTATAAGAAAATAATAGTGTTATGACTTTCCATTTATATATTATACATATATATTAGTTGTATTATGGGCTATCTACATATTTACCCCCTTTATCCTCTTTACTTTACCTTTACTAATAGCATAATCCTGCATGCTGATCCAAAGGCTTCGAGCAGGCTCTTTTGAACAACCCAAGGCCAAATCTACGAAGACAGCAATTTCAGGCCGCAATTTATAATCAAAAGGCTTGTGTTCCTCATTTCCCGAAAGAGCTACTTCTAATAAGCAACTCATACATTTATCTAAAAAAAAAAAAAAAAAAATTACACAAGTTATCAATTCCAAGCCTCATAAATTTTGGTGCTACAGAAAAAAATCTTACCATATTTACTTAATGAGTGTGAAATACTTCAAACCATTTTAAGTAGATGCTATAAAGGTAAAGTTTTTTAATGCTTCCCAATTTGGGGTAGTATCACCCCATTCTTGGTGTGACTACATGTAACAACATTCCAAGAGGGAGTTGTGGCATTTTGGTAAGCAGGGCCCTACATGTGCAGCACAGTCTTACGTGACAAAGAACTTTCTTGTTCAAAAGGGGTTGATATTCTTACTGAGAAACATGGAATCATTGGGAAAGAGACTAGCCAAGATTTTTTTTTCTTTTTGTAGACTTAAGGGAAAATAGTCACTTAAGGAAAATTAAGGGAGATCAAACATACTGATACTTTTATAAATAATTTCTCAACTGACATTTATATTTGTTCAGGTGGTTCCTAAGTTTTCAATGAGACATTTGGCATTAAAAATTCATTTTCCATTTAAAAAACAAAACATTTCACTAAATGATGGGTTCCCGGGCTAATACCCAAAGTCAATTTAATTTAACCCATGATATAAATGAATTATCATTCATTTTTATAAAGACAAGGCCCATTTCCTAATATAAAGACTTTCCCAGTGGCTCAGTGGTAAAGAATTTGCCTGTGATGCAGGAGATCTGGGTTTGATCCCTGGGTCAGGAAGATCCCCTAGAGAAGGGAATGGCAACCCATTCCAGTATTCTTGCCTGGAGAATTAAATTGACAGAAGAGCCTGGTGGGCTACAGACTATGGGGTTGCAAAGAGTTGGACATGACTGAATGATATAGCACTGTTATATTTCCTAATATAACAAGTATTTAAACATAAAATGTAACATTTTAATAGTTATATAACCTTATAATTTAAAAACTGAAAAGTAACATTAAAACTGAAATTGATTTTATTCATACCAAAGGCCAGTTGAGTAAAGTAGACAGAAATATGCGGAAGATAGAGATAAGGATACTTTTGCCCTCAGGAGGACATTTGGGACTATCACAGAGTTAGACATTGATAGCATTGGACCCATCTTTACGATGTTAAATGCCCCAGGGAAAAAAAACATGATTCTACTTTTCTTTCATACAAATGTTCCTAAGTACCAATGGAATCACTTTCTGGTTCATAAATGAAACAATGAATATATACTCCTGGCTGGAAAAGAAGGAAAGTCTTCAAAATCCCTCACTCCCACTCTTCAATCCCAAAGCAGAATCTCTGCAATTTTTGTCTTGGTTTCTACTTTTTGTTTCTCCTCTTGAAATTCTCTTAGATTGAGACTTCTTTTAGATTTTGCTTCTTGGACATTCTCTGAGTCTCCTTCTCTTACCAGAGAAATAATAAATTTAAAATCTAACGAGACCATATAGGCTATCTAATCTAACTCATTATTTCAAGGATTGAAATTAGAGGTACAGAGAGACTGAAGGACCAATCCTAGATGAAACAACTATACCATCTGTTCAGGACCTGGACAAATCTTCATGTTCAGACAATCTGAGAGCTAGCCTACTAGCAAAGTAGACAAATGGGAGATGAGGCAGAAAAGGAAACTCCAAAGCTAATATAAATGAGGAGGAAAAAAATACAGAATCACACAAGGTAATATCAGCATGAAAGCAGGACAGGCTGGGAGAAGAAGGGATCGGTCCTCTAAACTGAAAGGTGTTTCTGACCTGAGCCCTGGTAAGTCATGGTCATTACCTGTCTGTGAAGCAGTTTCATAAGCTCCAAGCCCAAGAACACAAGTAATCAAGCATTTACTCATTTTTATGAGTTAGATGACTTGCTTAAAATGAGTGATAAACAATAACAGAGTAGAACCAGACCTGAGCTTCTCTAATTCAGGGGGCACTTTTCACCATACAATGCCGTAGGATTTAACTTTTTTTTTTTTTTTTAATGGTTTTAACTTTTTCTGAGGGCTCCAAGTTACAGTCTTGGATCTCCTGCCCTGCAAATGTTGCATTTGTTATCTATTGGTTCTCTATTCAGCAAACCCATAATAAGAGAAATCTCAAAGGAGGTATAAACACAAATGTATTTTATTCATAAATGTTGCAGAGAAGCACATTACCTAACTGAGGGGTGTCCATTTCTACACCATCACTAAAAAGTGGTGTTTTCATCCAATATGCAGTGTCCTGTTCCTCTGGAGACACAGGCGAACCCTGAAGCATGCCACCAAGACATCGCCCAATAAGAAGAGCAATTGTTCTTTCCAGATCCACAAGCCACACCCAGGACTGGGCTGGCTGAGGTAATGGCACGCCAGCAGGGTCGATCAGTTCTGGCCCTCCTGAAAACAAAATCATTAGTAATGTATCTGGTATTCAAGATTCTCAAACTTATTCATTTCTATTTCTATTGCACTTTCTGTATATATACTCTTTACCAAGCTAACTTAAAATACATTCATATAAGTCTGCTATCATGTAAAAATTGGCTTTGTAAAGTTACCAATTTTAAGATAAACATTGAAACAGTACATGGCAGAATTATCCCCCACTGGTTCTATCCAGATCAAATTTCAACCTTAAAATTGAGTAACTGAGGTAGCTTATCCCTCCAAAATCAAAACAAGAGTTGATCTAAGGGATTTCTCTGGTGGTCCAGTGATTAAAACTCTGTGCTTCCAAAGCCCAGGTTTGATCCCTGGTCAGGGAACTAAGATTCCACGTGCCGCATGACACGGCCTAAAACAAAACAAAAAGAACTGATCTAGTAAAATGACACTTAGTATTACTTAATGCTTTTAAGGCCTGAATTCAGAATTGTCCTGTACTAAGATCCAGATCCATGCTTTCTTATTGTACTTTTGTTTTTAAAAGTTCTTCACTTAAAAAATAAAACTAGTTAGCCATAAAGATAAGAACAGATATCAATGAAATCATAAACAAAAAACACAAGAGATCAACAAATTAAAATAACTGGTTATCTGAAAACACTAAAAAAATGGATAAACCTCTAATAAAATTAATCAAGAAAAAAAGATGGCATAAATTTTCAAATTAAAAATAAAAAAGAGGATATAACCACAAACACACAAGAGATTTTTTAAAACCATGAGAGAATATTATGAACAACTTCATACTGATAAATTTGAAAACCAACAAAATGATATTTTCTGAAAAAATATCAATGTCTGAAATGAATTTGAAAAGAAACAAAAAGCTATAAAAGAACCACCACTAAAAAGGGTAAATTAATCGCCAAAAATCTATCTATAAAAAAAATACTAGGGCCAGATAGTTTTCACAGTCTTTCAAACCTTCAAGAAGAGATAACTCCTAAATTAGACAAATTTTAAAGAAAAGAGAGAAAAAAGGAAGATTCCAAACTGATGTTATGTGGTTAGTATAACTGTGGTAGTAAGAAATGACACAAAGAATAGCATGAAAAAGGAAAATTATGGAAAAAAATCAGTTATGAACACGGAGGCAAAATCCAAACTAAAATGACACTTACCTCACCTAAGACAAATAGAGTAATCAGTCTTAGAAAATTCTGAGATGCTTCAGAAAAACAAGAATAAACCTGGAATGGCTCCATATAAAGTCTAATCAATATCCTGAAACAGCTGTAACCTTAACATTTGACTTCATCTAAATCCAACTGACACAAAACAATGGGGTATAAGACGGGCCCTCAAAGTATTCTGTTCAAAGTAGTCTTTTCAGGAGAAGAAACCAAAGTTTAAAGAAGCTATAAGTGACTTGCCCAAATCACTTATACACCCAAGTTCAAACAGAGCCAATACTAAAATTGAAATCTTTTAATGCCTTAGTCCAGGATTCTTCCCATTAAACATGTAACCTCACTTAAACTTGAAAAGTTTTTAAGATTTCAGTAATGAAACTCCTTTGATAAACTTAGGATAGACAGACTTCAACAGAAAAATACATTGCTGTTTTCTAGACATAATATTTTAAGTTATCTTCAATGGAATAAAATAACCAGAATTTTATAAATTAAGAGTGAATTCACACATTATGCCTAAAATCAAAATGCTATTTTCTGGGCTTCCCTGGTGGTCCAGTGGTTAAGAATTCGCCTTAAAATGCAGGAGACACTGGTTTGATCCCTGGTTCAGGAAGATCCCCCATTTGCGCGCCACAACTACTGAGCTTGTGCTCTGGAGCCCAGGGCCACCAGGGCCACAGCTACTGAGCCCACGTGCCTGAGCTACTGAAGCCTGCATGCCACAGGGCCCACACTCCACAACACGAGGAGCCACTGCAACAAGAAGACTAAGCGCCACAACTGAAGAGTGGCCCCTGCTCTCTGCAAATAGAAAAGGCCTTGTGTGCAGCAACTAAGACCCGGCACAGCCCCAATTTTTTTTTTTTTAATTTTAAATGCTATTTTCTATAAAGAATCTGAAAAGAAAGATAGGTTCCCAATTTCTCTCTTTTACAATCAATCAGTTATCTATGTATCAAGCCAAAATACAAAATATTTTACTGTCAAATAGAGATTTAAAACTAAAAATCTTTGCATTTAAGAAACAAAACTTAAATCAATCCATTGATTGTAAAATGCATCATTATGCTGCCAACCAGCTTATAAAACCAATGTTTTCCTATTATCCACTGCAAGATGTATCCAAATTAAGCCATGTCAAAATGTGAAAAAAAGCATGTCTTGAAATCAATGAAATATACTATTCAAGCCTAATAATCAGATAAAAAGATTCAATTTGTGTCACTTTATGTACAAGCAACTTTCTTAAATTTTCTCATCTCAGGTACCCACTTTACACTATAAGCTCTTAGACAGCAATGACTTTATCTTTTGATCACATTATATCCCAAAGTGTCAGATATAATTTGTCTGATGTGGGAAAGAGGAATAACTTTTCTCAAATGCATTGTTTACTCCTTTATTAGCTGTACTTACCATGAAGAGGCCACTGTAACTCCTGGTCTTCCAAAAGAGCAGCAGCTGGCAGGAGTCTATTAAGGCAATCAAGAGGTGGCAACAAGTCGAGGAGGTAACTCAACAAAGGCCGAGCCACCGACACTGGGAGTAACAGGAGGGAGTTAACAATCTGGCAGAGCATACTGCCTGCAGCTGAGACGTATATCACATCTATGAAGGGTAAGAAATTTAACATGGATCAACTTTCAAACAAAGGAAAAAAAACTAATAAATAAGTTATTTTTGCCTAGAACTGGAGTGCACTAATTCAATAACTCTTTGTTGAATTATTATATAACACTCTGGTAGCTAGGTTGGGGTTAGTATTTATTTACTTTCTGAAAGCATCACAACAGACACTTTATGGGAAAGCACACATATCCTTGTGCCAACAAATTCAAATGATTATAGCATCTTCACTTAAAATGTATTAAGAATTTCTCATTCACAGATTTATTCTCATTTTCAGATTCACTTAAGAAGTATTTATTGAAGACTTACAACTATATACCGGGCTTATTATAGGTGAAAGGTGTATGACTGTGAATAAAGAACTAAAAATTCCTGCCCTCACAGTGCTTACATTTTAGTGAGGAAAGTCTTTTATGTTTTTTAAACCAAATATAATTTTTTAAATTAAAAAATTGTGCTCCAAAATCACTGCAGATGGTGACTGCAGCCATGAAATTAAAAGACACTTGCTCCTTGGAAGAAAAGTTATGACCAACCTAGACAGCTTATTAAAAAGCAGAGACACTGCTTTGCTGACAAAGGTCCATCTAGTCAAAGCTATGGTTTTTCCAGTAGTCATGTATGGATGTGAGAGTTGGACTATAAAGAAAGCTGAGCGCAGAATTGATGCTCTTGAACTGTGGTGTTGGAGAAGACTCTTGAGAGTCCCTTGGACTGCAAGGAGATCAAACCGGTCCATCCAAAAGGAAATCAGTCCTGAATACTCATTGGAAGGACTGATGTTGAAGCTCAAACGCCAGTACTCTGACCCCCTGATGCAAAGAATTGACTCACTGGAAAAGACCCTGATGCTGAGAAAGACTGAAGGCAGGAGGAGAAGGGGACAACAGAGGATGAAAT